>NW_027248277.1:8691105-8839574 GCF_041260155.1 Ptychodera flava
TGTTGTAGGTGCAATGTGTCTGTCTCATGTGCTGAGTTGTAGCACCGATGTGAAATGCATTGTAGTCCCAGTTCTCTGCATGTAATGTATACATGTATTTGTATAAATGTACATTCGGGTTTGATTAAACAAAACACAAGAATGACCCATTGGTGATGGTTCACATGTGTGCAGCAGGGTTTGCTCTGGCTACTCAAGCTGATTAGCCTTTTTGGCTAATACGGTGTGAACACAAATAGCCAGATTTTTCTTTTGAGAGGTGAGGTCAAGGGTCACACATTCATCTCGAAGGGTCAAAGGTGATATCATTAAAGGGCAGGGCCGGGTATAAATAGCTAGCTGCCCCCGTTGGAGTTAGTTCATGCAAAGCGTGGCTTGGGTGGCGTCACGCTCGATCGCTCCGTAAAAACCATGCCAAAATGGTCACAGGCGAAGAAATTTAGGCGTCCATGCACCTATACCTAACTATGAATGTCTGGTGATTGAATGTATCAATAAAATTTTATGATTGAGCATAAATAAGGCTGATTTTGATCGATGAAGGTATTTCTCTTTGTCTTCAACTCGCGTGGCAAGCGGCCATAACAAAGGTCTGCAAGCTGTCAATCAAAAAGGACGCGATACAGGTGTGAAGCGGTAAACGTTTGCGATGTCAACATGTTAGATACGCCACGTCATTGTAATTAGATGGAGCGACCTCAGTGCAGACCCGCAAGCACAGGCGCTATGTAGCTTGGGAGTCTGCTAATAGATCGATTTTCGGCTCGATCTATCGATCCCGTAGTCGATATGCCCACGACTGCAACCTAAACACTCATTTAGGTTGCAGTGCAGGCATGTCGACTACGGGATCGATAGACCGAGCCGAAAAGCGATATATTTAGCAGACTTAGTAACCCAGCTCGAGCGCCTGTGCCCGCTCGTATGTCACTCAAGCCATAGCACGTTCTTGCGTAGATGCCGTACCACGACACGCCGCTATTTCCAATCGTTTCTTCCACAGAACTGTCATGTTAAGTTCAGATTCAAGTTCTTTTAGATTTTGCTGTCGTACGGTGAAATATATTATTATTATCGTCTTGCCGTATTAAAAGATTTTTGAGGACATAAACGACATCGTGTGTTGCTCCATTGCCATGGAATCTGATGTCAAGGAAAAGCGGTGACTTTTTTCAAGTAGAATATAATTCCTTTCTGTTTGCACTCGTCAATTTATCGAAATACTTTTGTTCACAATTGAGTAAACTATAGACAGTTGACTGTCTCGATTCTCCCGTCTATGATTCGATATTCACTGACTCATTCTTTCTCTTCTTTGTCGATCGATGAAAGTAATTTCATCTTCAATACTCTGTCCTAATATGACAGATGTAATATCCAAACCTATATTGTCATTTATTTTTGACCAACGTACAAAACTTGGTCCGTTCGCCAAAGCACATATCTGACGAGATGTTTTGCGAAACAGTGAAAAATATATTGGATGAACAGCCGTACTCTATGATTAGGGGATATTCATGTTGCAGTCTCTCCGAAAAAAAACGGGGATGTTTAGGCGATAACAAAGGCGATGACTCAGTATATAGTTGAATAAAAAAAATTTCCGACATCATATTTTTATCTATTATAATAAAAGCGTACATTGTCGGCTTGATGTGCGACCGTACGCAGATCGCCCATATTCTCCTAAAACTAGTCAAAACAATTCTGCGACGATGATGGTGTCTGTTCGTGAACGTCCTTGAACCCGTACCCGCGACCATTGTTTTTTTATGTGTTGCGTGGTTGATGATTGGTAGAATTCATGTATCAAAATTTGAAGACACAAGTGATTGAATCCTGTGAATGTTAGGCAACTGACGGTGTGTAGGGACGGCAACAGTTCACGGACCATGGGTGTATCAGCAGTACGCAGTACATTGCATGCTTTCTAAGAATAAACAGCGTGTTTCTATAGCTACCATGCGAAATCCGGCTTTGACCAACGTTCCTGTCCTGTCGTAGGATAACTTTTGAGCTGCGTAGTTACTGTTGAGGTTCAGATATCCGAATCTTTCGTGTTCGAAAGGCTTATCGATTTACAGAAAATGCTAAACTTTTGTTATTAGTTTACATGTACATACCCAGCACACGGGGCAAAGCTAAATACTTACCAGGTTGGAAAATTTCTGCGAGTCGCTCTCACCAGCGGTCGCGAGGAAAATATGCGTCGATATCATTGATCCGCCATGTTTATTGTTGTTTGTACGTCTAGTTTGAAAGTCATAGACTTTCTCAACTGTGAAATTCATATTGCAATTTAATATTTTACGCACGAAGTCACCTGTGCATTTAAATACGTCCATTCGGGAGCAGAAACGTTTACAGATTTTCGATGGTGATAACTAGCTCCATGTCATAACATGTTTCCAGTTCCGAAGTTTATCCGGTAAACGTCGTAAATCGAAATCTACATAAACATTGAGCGGTGATCGTGAAGCGTTAAATAAAAGTCGGCAAAATAAAACATCAAATGGCTAGACTTGGGGGAGAGAGAGAGAGAGAGAGAGAGAGAGAGAGAGAGAGAGAGAGAGAAAGAGAGGTGGTTTATGCACTCGCGAACTGATCATGGTCTATAGGATGGATGGATGAGCTGTGTACGTTTACACGTTTGCGCTGCACAGATATCGAAAATGTACAGATACTTTCCCGAAATTTGATTTAATTTATAACAAGAGTAGAACAAAACCAAAAGTGTTGAAGATACTCTTCAGATGCTTGATTCGCAAGTTTGCTATTAAAGTTATACTTACAGAAAATAGTTGCTACAGTCTTCTCTATAAAGAACTATGTTCTTAAACACCACGTTTCTTATGATCGGTGATGTTACATTTTATTATTTCTGTTAATAATCTTTTATAGATTAATGCACCACGGTGTTAATTTCAGATTAATTCAACGATTTCAAACCGTAATTATTTTTTTAGTGAGAGGGCTTTTAGTAGTTCTGTAGACGAAACAATCAGTAATAGCAGAGTATCTTGGCAATGGCACGACGTCTACGCTATCGTTTAGCTGCAGCGATTGTACAGTTGCAGCCTGCGCCCGGGCCCCGGGTAGGCCTAATTCGGAACGTAATAAAGCCGTCAGTTGCAGCGGCATCGTGCTGTACCTTTGTCATTACTGTTGAAGTACCCCTGTTATTGCTACAAGCATCGCGGGCCGCTTCATGAAACGTTTCTCAGTCTGCTCAGTGTACTGGTCTCGCCGTTATATTCAGTTACGTATAATCTGTTGTTTGCATGTCAACACATTAGCCTCTTTACAACCTCCTGTGCACACTAATGGTGACCGTAATTTACACAGACGTAAACTTTTGATCCCGCCCGTGAATGTCAAAGGTGAACGGGATTAACTTGATCCCGGGTATCAAGTCCCTGGCCTTTAAACACTCAAGAGTAATCATACGGCTGACTCGCAGCGTGTTTGCAAGGTTATATCTGATTGGTCGATTGTCACAAATATTTCAGAAGTCTGCCACTTTCTCATCATCATGTGTATCCTCAGTGCTGCTTTAATAGTTCAATAAAAAGAATGCTTCGTATTAAAACTCATGCATGGCCATTGATCACCACTTGAACTTTCAAACGTCAACCAAAGAAATTGTGAAGTACAAAAAAATACAGAAAAGAGAAACATCCTCAAGATCTTCATGAACGTGGCATGGCATGCCATGATCACTAGTACTGATATAGCCCTGCGTACGATGCTGTGTGTTCCGCTACAGCTGTAGCGGAACACACAGCATCGTACGCAGGGCTAGTACTGATACTGATACACGTCCGTGCATGGCCAAAAGACAGCAAAACTCAGTAACAATTTCCGAGCTAAGTAAACAGTGTTTTACAAAGCTGTTTCAAATCAAACTGGTTTGCATAATCCCTCGCTATAAAAGTGACATTTTGGTGACATTTCAGCTTGAATCATACCTTGAAATAAAATATAAACGTGAAACAAAGACATCATGTATGCTGCCGTTCACGTTCTAGAGCATGGTTTGAACCCGTGAACTGGCATGTGCATTGGCTGCACGTAAAAGCAACTCTACTTTCCAAGATCAAACGGTCCATGTCTTGCGAAAACAACAGCAGAGCAGTGAAAATTGTAATGGTCACCGGTAAAAGCTCTTCACAGATGAAACGATGATCGCTGAAAACAACTGAAATTGCATGTTTAGACTATGACAACCTCCCGGGAAAACAGGACTAGCGTGAACGTGAACAATGGCGGACGTCACTGAAGTGGGACTATTCTATTTAGGTAACGGGGGACATTTCGGAGGGGCACAAGTACATGTATACGTGCCATTTTCCTCACGATACTATCACGGGAACTTCGATGTCCCATTAGTTTCTTTGATCTGAAAAGTAATTTTACCAACTTGTACGACCCATTATACTCTGAAAACAGTGGCAGGGCTTATACTTAGATGAGTACGGTAGTACTATGGTGAAAGACTTCCCAAGAAGTAAAACAAACACCGCAATGCAACAGAACATCGTAGAACAAAGTGACCGAACGTGCAAATTTTGAGTCGCCAGTCTGGCGATTGTTCTGACCGTCTGAGTCGCCAATGAGTGAATCAATTCGCCATTTTGCCGTCTGGCGAGCGGTAGCGCGAACACTGGTGCAGGGTTAGGATGTAAGAACAGCTCAAAGTAGTAAATACAGTAGATATTTGATTGGATTCCAACTCACAGCCTATGGCACCCAGTGAATACATCGCAGTCAAAACTGCTCGGCCAAATCCCCACCCTTAAAAACCCTTTCACCACCATGGTTTGTCCAAATCCATTGTTTTCTATGGTAAAGTTGGACCTGTATACAGGGAACTGGGGGTGAAAGGGTTAAAAAGTGGTTCAATAACTGAGCTAAGTTGTTACAATTTTACTGACTGTGACCCCTCCACACGCTTTAGAGTTCACGAAGCACTCACACTCACATACTCCCTATCACACATTGCACACATAAACTTTATCAGGGCGAAAGACAGCCTCGGGACAATTTTGTCCACCAATAGAGCTATCAACCAAGGGAAGAAAATTCAGTAGCTTTTCAATCGGATTTGAATTCACAATGTACGGCACCCAGTCACCTCGCGAATACATCACAGTCAGAACAGCTCGGTCAAAGCCCCATCCTTAACCCTTTCACCCCCAGTTCCCTGTGTACAGGTCCAACTTTACCATAGAAAACAATGGATTTGGGACAAACCATGGTGGTGAAAGGGTTAATCCTGTTTCTCCAAAGTTGTATTTATTTCTATGGTTTATCTGTGAATCCTGTTAGAAAGAGGATTAATAAGAGTGGTTCAGTAACTGAGCGTTGTAAATTGCAACTAATTTTAAAACGTAGATGAAACCTGCATCTGTAAACCTGTCACCCCTTCTTCCAAATTTGGTCTCTCCCAGTTGACTTTCAATGAAATAATGAGCCTTGCATACTGGTGAATGGCATTTTAATTAAAAAGAATTCAAATAACAAACTGCGATATGTTTTTCCTATTTTTTTTTTGACAAATCCGAACCAGTAACACATGACAGTGCTTTTTTTACACCTTTCTCAAATTTCCTTGAAATTAACCTGATATGTTGACCCCCATTGAAAAAAGAAGTATGGACTTAAGAGAATCTTTCATCAGCTATAACTTGTGATATATTTTCTCTAATTTTCGTTTTATTCATAAAGTACATATGAGTTCATTATTCGCCTCTCAAAAATCATGTTGAAATTGATAAATCTTTCTCCCCCTCTCTCTCTCTCTGTCCGTCTCTCTGCTTCTCTCCCTCTCTCTCTCTCTCTCTCTCTCTCTCTGTCTCCCCCCTATGCAGTGTTAAATTGTAAAGTGCAAACTGTGTTTGTGTGGCATCCAGTGTTATTGTTGATAGATGAATTTTAGTCCAAACTTGAATTCGATTACAATAGAATAGCACATAATACCTTCATACATAGTGTTTGCAAGGCTAATAAGTAAAACATTCAGTTGACACTGTCTTCTATTGTTGCTGCAAGTTCAAAGAGCAAAATTTGTTCTTTTTTATGTAAAAACTCCATCAGTGAACATTAATTTCAGATTGTATACAGTATTGAACACATCAATAAAACTCCCAGACAAGAGTAAATTATACTTTATCCTGATGACTGTGTTTTACGTACAAACACATATTTGACAATCAAATTGCATTTGTGAAGGAAAATGTGATGATGTAATGATTTCTTTTGCATATTGTGTGCTGTCTTACGTTCTAGTGTCATTTTGGTCACACTGCAAATTGAAAAACCACGCAGTATAATAGGCTCAATATAGCGTCATAAATCTTAATCTTCTTCTTCATTGTAAGGAAAAGCAAAATACATGGTTTTAAACAACATTAAACACTGAAACCTTTACAACTCTAATCACAAACTATAAAACAGAGAAATACGTTAATATAGCTGTTTGCAAATAACGTCATTTTTATGCAAAAATAAATATTTGTCCACATGTTCAGATGACATCCAAGAGTGACAAAAATACGGCGTAAAAGGTGCCTGCTAGTGTTTGCTATGAACACAAGAATAGGCACACTAATAGCTCAGAGTACAAGCTGCAACAACAACCACACATACAACACTGACAAATTTGTCTGCATTTCATGGAGAGTGTCCGTTGTCACGTGTGTGCAGCTATATTCAGTAACAAACCTGTAACCGTGAACACAGGGACAAGGCCTCACCACTGTCACACTCTTCTATTCAAATAACAGGGTCAAAGGTCATAATAATTGTGTGTGCACTTTGCTAGTCCCTGATGTCAAATCAAATATGGATACAAACCAACCAAAAGTTTTATTGTATCCCTGGCTAGACCCCTGTCAAGTTGAATATGCCTGATCAAAATATTTGACAGTTGATTGAAGTTCACCAATTGTTGATTTGACCAACTTGTAAAATACATTGCAACAATTGAATCAGACCACAGATTGTAGCAAAGATGTATTTTGACTGTTGTTACATTTTACCTCATTAAGACTTCATTTTACAACTCAAAGCATTGTCTTTTATTGTAAAGATACATTCAAATTACAATGTAATTATATTCACACTATCATCAGCTGCACTTAAATCAGTGCATATGACCACTGTATGCTATTATGCTGCAGCATCTACTGTGAATAGTTTTTCGCCCTGCAAATAAAAAAAAAAGAGTTGAAAGGAAAAGAAACTGAAAATGATTTGACCGACTTCGGCAACTGTGGTGAAAACTGATCCTACTTCTATAAATAGAAGCAGGGCTTGCCAATACTGGATTGGGGGTATGGCCACCCATCTGGTTTTGGAGCAATGTATTCATATTCTGTAAATTTTTGATCGGATTCGAACTCTCAACGTACAGCACCCAGTCACCTAGCGAAGACATGTCAATAACCATTTCAACAACAAAGGATTATACAAAACTTATGCATTGTCGTCAACCTCTCAGTACATGTATTTCTGAAAAGTTTTTCATCTGAGAGTCTTATTTCTGTATCTTTCTTTGATTTATGTCAGTTAAAGCCCCAGTATTTGTAACTTTTAAACCTTTTTTTATGTTCGAAATTACATATTATTCTCTTACTGCCATCGTGAAATGCTGTTCAGTAAAGAAATAAGCCAAATTTGTGCTCCTGTAGTGACATACAAACGCTAAATATTGCCCGATCGAGTTGGATTGCCGCGCTGGTTTGTTGACAACTTGTAGGCTGTGCACGTGATCGAGAACGCCGATACTGATGACATCATCGAGCCTGCAACATTCCTGGGGCCTTGCCATGCCACGCCACAGCCACACTGTACTGCCATGGTCGCCGGCTGAATGACCTGCGAATGGTTTTATTTTGTTCTTCTCCGTTCAAATACGTACTGCTACTGTGTTTCAGAGGATACAGAACTTTGGCAGAGGAGGCCAACATTCTATTCTGGTACAGTGTGTTACATACGGGATTATTCAAACTGCAGTCGGCAGTGCACCGATGCGCACCCTGCAGTTGGTCACTCAGAACTCCGGGTACCGATGTAAAATCAAGACGACACTATATACACTTGGCTCACTTCTGTAGGCAAATAGCTATCAAAATTGAGTAACTTGAAGTAATAAATTTCAGCTGATTGTCGCTTTAGCGGCAAGGTGATTGCGAAATCGAAGCATCATAGTTTGGCAATGTAAGGTAGGCTGTCGAATGCAGTGAACGCGATGGCCTTTGGCAGCAAGTAAGGGAACCGTCAGTATTTACGACCTGGGGGTCATTCAAAAATTGAAAGTTATAAGGGGATGCTCAAAATGTTTTTTCTTTGTCTTACTCTGTCCTCAATGACATAATGATTAGTTGATTATATATATTTTACTCTGATACATATTAAATAAAAAGAAAATAAATACTCTAACAGTACAAATAAATATCAACTAAATGAAGCAAGGCAAAAACTACAAGTAGGTGCTACTACTAGTAATACTTATTATGAAAGAGAAGATAGTGACGATGAGAATGATATCGTTGTTCATGTACGCAATGGCACCAGCGACAGTAAAGATGAAGATCAACAGTGGTGATGATGATGTCACACAGTAGTTTTCTGCAGTCGTTACCAGGGTTGAAAGGAGAGGCTGGGTCATGGAGAAATGTTCTCAACAGATATCACTACAAGTGCACAGGATCTAGGACAAAACTGAACTGTTGTGAATTCATCCTTTATATTATCATAGAAATGTATATTTTATTTGACTTGAGTTCAACAACCATTTGGACATTTAACCATACCATAATGACATGCTACCCATCCAAATTTAACAATACTGCATGGTCGGAGACTGCTTATTAGGTGAGCTTTTATATCTACATATAGTTACATGGGCTCAGGTAAGCCAAACTTTCTGTTAGAGAGGGGGTTACTCAAAGAAGTCAGGGTTGGCTGGGGTGTGACTCAAAATTTCGGAGTTTGTAATGTAATTCCTCCGACCCCCAGATCGTAAATAATGACGGCTCCCTAAATAGCTGTGAACGCCTGAGTCAGAACGATCGGGACCAGTATACGCACTGCTGTATCTCAGCGAAAATTTAGAAAAAAACAATGGAGCTCCTGCTAAGAAATTTACAGACTTTTGGCTCTTGATGCATCAGTTACTGAGCTTTTATACTGGTAAAAAGGCATTCTGAATACGGCGGTAAATTTCCACCCAAACGCGAAAGGATAACACGCGGGCATTCTGCAATGGACGTTGTCAATTTTACCTTGCTGCAGGCCCCACACCAATCTCGGCCCGGCCCCGCTGCACTTGTACAGTCTGCTACCTCCATGTAGTATAGCCTTACAGGACTAGTAGCCGGCCAAAACACACAAAAACAACGTCGCAGTGTAAAATCCGTAGGTCAGAACCGTTGATCATAAATTTTCAGAACCAGTGATGTTTAAAAGTTTTGTATTAGGTTTATGTGAATGACTTTCTCATCGAGCTGCGTCTATAATTGTCCCGGGCATTGTCCATGCAAATTTGGGACTTGCCTTAGCTCCCTCCGCTCGTCTGTAGACTACGGCCAAACTCACAGTCCTGAGCAAATTGTACAGTTGTGAAAGTCAGATATATGTATCATGAATTTTATGCAAAAATATATAAACAACAGAATCAAACCAGGAGGTTAGTTTGCTGTCGGGCCGGGTGCGCAGGGGACGACTTTGCAGTGAGGCCGGGATCTCTCTTGTGTTCGAACTTCTGAGCTTACAATGCAATGCCTGGAGCTCCATCGCATCGCAGCTAGCCGATAATTGTACTACTGTAGTCCTTGTGAGGATTAGATACCCGTTACGTTCGATATTATTTTGAAATACTTTTAAATTTAATAAGTAAGACTTTTGTACTGCATTCAAGATATGATTTTTCCTTCTGAGCGTTTTCAATTACGCCGTACGGCAACGATATGCGAAGTTGATAGGCTGTGTTGCCTGCAGCGTAGCCTGGCCGTACACAAAACTTCGTTTGAGTAGACGGGCAGAATCAGTCCCGTCATTTATTTTCAACGAAATTTTCATTATACTCCATAATGGAAGAAACGACTAGTTCAATGATTACAATGGTGAAGTGTTGAATTTTTATTCATATATGTTTTTCTCTCTCAATTCATTCAGCAAACCATCGGTCACAACGTGCAGTGCCTTTCATGAAGCTTACAATCGACTGCCTCCGTCGTTAGTTTAGCTGTTCAAGACGTTTGTTTGCACGGCTCATTATAGTCGGAACAATCTGTAAACAATTACATATTTATATTTTTCCGGTATTTCACCCAACTTTCGTGCGTTTTTAGCTGAGTCTCCAGTTTCGATGGACCAGACCTTTTCGAAGAGCGTATGGTTTCTACGGACGCCACAGTAAAACTTGCGTAGATGTGGTTGAGCATGCGCGGTGGTGTGATTACTTTCGTTTCGTGTGTCAACAAAGCTGACTTCTGGTCCGGACAAGAAGTCATTTTTTACTCCTTTTACTGTTAATTGTGAAGCGGGCTGGGCATGCAAACCATGCGATTCAGTATTAATTATGGTCTACTTTCACATACTGAGGATGTCATTTTAATTAAAAATATGAAAAAAATTGTTAAAAGTTACAAATACTGGGGCTTTAAATTGTGCTCTGAGAATTCATTATTCTCAATCTGGAAGGCATGCTAACATTCGAATAAACCATGTGATACATAGATCGGATATTTGCGTCATCTTATTTATGAGGAAATGCATTGCAGAATATTATTGTAGTACTGTTACTCCATAGTCGTGGACAGATTGGGATTTCAAGTTCGAACGATTTGTTTGTGCACCACTGTAAATGGTTGCCCCTGTTTTCTCAAGCTGTGGAAAATAATGTGTTAATAATCACGATACTGTAAAAAAAAAAGAATACGTTTTCACTATCAAAGTATATAAAAATTATACGTTGCTGCCTAAATTACTCACATCTGTTTGTGAAGCTTTGGAGAACCCCAAGAAGAGAAGAGGCTCTCTGAATTAGATTTACTGGAGAGCGTCTGTTAAGAAAGCGACATTTGTCCTTGAACTTTGTGAAGTTTCACATTTATCAAGAAGTCCTCTTCCTTTGCAGAAATGGAAACGATGATAAAATGAAGCTACGACGACGAACAGTGGGAGCGCAAGTGTCGCAGAAAGGCAGCAAAACGCCAACGGCTAAGGAGCTCCAGTCCCCCAGCGTGGCAGCCAATAGGAGTGGTCGGAAACGGCGTCTTTCAGGACAGTCAGAGGTAATGGTTTGGCTTTGTGATTTTTACAGCTTCAGTAACTTTGTAACCTTTTCACCTCCATTGCTGATGCACATATGTCATGAACTGGTCAAAATTTTGTGGTATACTGTCGCTGATGTGTTTTATTGCTTTATTTATCACTGACAATTGAATTTTAGTCTAGATAAGAATAGATTTCCCGTCAATGACATTGCATATCATGCACAGTGTTAGAAGGCTAATACTGCATATTTGCATAGAGAGTAGACTAAGGAAATATATTTGTTTTACAAAAAAATAATTAAAAAGTTAACTATTTCAGTGTTTTCTTCAGGTTTCGCTCACAAGGGTCAATGTCTGTCTCCCCCCTCCCCTCCCAAATTTTAGGGGCTTGGTTCGGATACATGGGGACTATAATATATTATGCAAATATAAGTTCTACAAATTAAGATTTTTTCAAGGTATTGGCAAATTAAGGTCATCTCATTGATCAAATATCAAATAAAAGACAGATTGGAAGCTTGTATGACTTTACTGTAGCTACATATAGTGGATTACTTACATCAACTGTATGATGTTACATCATAGATGGTAATCGTGAATTGGAATACTACTATAAATACTCTGTGTAAATCATAATCTCAAACCTCACGGTAGAAGGGCAACATGTTGCACATTTGTGATTATTTGAAGGGGAATTTTGATTAGATGGGGAAAGCACACAGTTGCATGCCCTAGAGAAAACATGCAGTCATTCTGCCGTAATAACACTTTGTTCTTTCATTGGAAAAGTATGTGTGTCATACTGACCCATATCCTGCAAGTCCTATGACTTTCCTGTTTGCCGAGTCATTTTAATTTTGATCCAAAACCTATCCAATATTTCAGCCATGGTATGTTACAGCTGTTTGAAGCCAGTAAAATACATGTTTACCATTTATTTTACGGGCCTTCAAATGTTCAAGTCTCTATTTAAATTCATCATATGGGACTTGTTTATGCCTCTCAGGTTTTAACCAACTTGACTGATGTTGACATGTAAACTTGGCAGGATAAGGGTTAAGGACAGAGAACATGTGGTCAAGTTCGAGGACAGCATGAAAAAAAATACAGAAAAGCGGAACAGAATTATAGTCAATTCTTAACTGATCAAAAAAACAAAAATAAATTTCTTATGAAGTTAAAGGTATTACCAGTTTCCTAAATAGGGATGTAGAATTTAGGGGGTACCTAATATGCATAAATTTGAATATATTTACATAACATTTACATAATACTGTAGCAATTTGCATGAGCAGTCATATTTGGTCACCTGTCATTTGAAGTTATTGTGGTAGACCTTAAACTATCCATCTAGGTCCACAATCACCATTGAAAATGATTGGTTTGGACCAAACCATTGTGGTTAAAGGGGTTATCAAGTTAACAAATGCTATCATGTTTTAGCATTCAGTATGTACTTATATGCTGTTCCAAGCATCAAAAATTGCCTCCCAAACAAACTAAAAGAATTCATGATACATATATATTGTTCAGTGTTTGACAGAACTTTACTCAAGTATATTTCTGAAAAAGCAAGATTGATTGTCATGGGGCACTTTTTGGAAATATTTATCATTTTATGACTGATATAGTAATCATTTATCACATCTGAATGAAGTGTTAAAGGTCTGGTGAAATGCCCATGTTGCAAAATCACAGAAATACAGTTGATGGTCTATAAAACAGTTACATTCATTTCTTTTTTTCGTTTGGCGCGCGTGATTATGAAATATGGCAAAAGAAAAATGCAATGTGGGCGTGTCCCCCGAGCCTCTCCAGTCGACTTTTTTCGGCTTTCCGAAGTTTGCACGACGCCGTATCTCATAAGGGGAAGTAAAGTATTTCACACCTCCGTAAGCTCCCTACGGGGTGGTAACTTCTAGGGTTTCCGCTTACATGATCAGGACAGTGTCCTCCTTCACTATGGGAGAAAGTTGTTCTTTTGGTGGCTGTGACAGCGGGAAGAATATGAACGGCTCAACTGTAAACTTTTTCAAGTTCCCGTCAAGTGTTGAGTGTTTGAACCATAATGTGCTTGTCTCTGCTGGTTCGTACGATCGGCCATGGTCCCTAGGCTGAGCCTGCCTCGCTACTCGCTTCACAGAAGGTTGGGACCGCAATGCAAATCAACAGCATGAACACCAACACTGAACGTTGTGACTGCCATTAAAATGCACTTGTCTACAACACGGAACGTCGGGACCGCAATGCAAATCGACAGTAACTTAAAACGTAAATGGGACCGTGATTAAATGCACTACAACCACAACACGGAAGGTTGGGGCAACAATGCAAATCAGCTGCATGAACAGCAACACTGAAGTTGAGACTACCATTAAACGAACAACAACACGGAACGTAGAGATCGCGATACAAATCATGGAGGTAGAGTCCTCCATGATACAAATCGACAGCAACACGGAACGCGTCATTGGGACGGCAATTAAATTGAAGAACAACGGGGAATACCGGACCACGAGGACCGCGATGCAAATCGACCGCAACATGGAATGTTGAAGACCGTGATTAAAATGCACAACACAGAACATCTAGACCGCAATGTAAATCAACTGCAACACCGAATCTTGTTGCCTCGATTAAAATGCGTATGTCTGCTATGTATAGCAAAAGTTTCAATTCTCGCGAGCGAGCGTTCCTTTGCCCGCTGTACACTAGACAAAATGACGTCAAATTTATCGCGAGGGCTCAATTGCGTGTGTCTAAGTTTCAATTCTCGCGAGAGCCATTTATGCATGCTGTACACTAGACTAAATGACGTCAAATCTCTCGCGAGACTTGGCTATTGCAAATACGTACGACGGAAAGAACGACGGAAGTAGACACAGTTTTTGCAAATCGCCGAGAGAGAAGCACAGATTAAACAAAAGACTAAAAAACCCACGTTTTTTCTTTATTTTACCAAAATTTTTTAAACAAAAATCAGTTTCGCCGCTGTGGCAAATTAGGATCGATTTTTTTTTCGCCACTTCGGATTTCGATTCGCATTGGCGAATGCGGCAAATGGGCAGCGTGAACAGTGTTTTGTTAGCGGATACCTGGCAGAGATAAGGCGGCGTTGGACCGCTATTCGATGTAAATGAACACACCCGTGACGTCACAGACGGCCAACCATTATCCCCGCTATGGGCGTGACCTGAGTGTCGCAAAATGACCCCATGAAAGCCGCGCATAGAAATATAAAAAAAAATTAACACTTGGTACTTTTAGGTTGCGATTCTGTTGCGAGTGTAATAGTATTGAACCCCTGGAAGATATTCAGTCACACGAACGGGACCATTTCACCAGACCTTTAATTGTCCCATAACAAGCCTTTGGTCATACCCTGCTGTTTTGCACAGGTGGTTAAAGTGCGCCCTCTAACTTTCGACATTTCTTAAATTTTTTTCTAAAATATCTCAATCAGAAATTTCTTGCGATGCGTAGTTTCCTCCAGTCAAAGAAAACAATCAATAGTTGGAAATTTCTCAAGTTAGAAATTGATGATCAGGACAAAGCCATACCCAGACTCATTTAAGCAGAAAGCATGTACATGTATGTAGTCCAATAAACAAAAAGACAAACAAACAAAGAAATTAATTATAATGTAAAGACTTACATATGTACTTATGTATGTAGGCATATGGGATGGATGGATGGATGGATGGATGGATGGATGGATGGACGGATGGATGGATTTAATACTTGATGTAGTTATAAAGTGTTCCACTCATCTACCAGTACGGCATGATGTGTGGAGGAGTCTCTCTTTACAGGAAGACATTGTCACTGAAACAAGTATTCTGTTTTACTTTTCCAGGAAAATGGAGAAGATGATTCTAAACCAGGTCTGTTTACATCAATCAAGAAGTTCATCTGGTCAACTCCAAAAACAGTGAGTACTCTTTCCAACTATGGATTTCCTTCTTCTCTTTAGTGCAGATATTGAGTGGATTTCTAATTTCACTGTGGACGGAAGGTGCAGTGTTGAATATCTGTTGGCCAAACAAATCAGGTATAGCTTACTTTGCTGACAGCTTGCTGGGTAAGAAGACTGCCCCACTTAGCTCTCAGAGTGGATGATAACACTCAATGGGTATTATCTGACAGAACTTGATAAGTATTTAGCTTGACCCTGAACTTCATTTTGCATGTTTTTTTGAAGCCTGCTGTGTCAGTTGTGGGTAGTACTTCATTTCTGTGAGTTCACTGCAGTAACTTGCACTGCACCATCAGCCCCAGTTAGGTTTAGAGTTGGTGGAGACCCTTACATGGAGGAATCTTTCAGTCTGAATTTCACTGCTTTGAAACTTTACAAATTTAAGGGTTCACCGCTATCCTTATTGTATCAGTAGATTTGATAGAATCTTGTCACACTGCAAAGAAATTTTAGTAACTTTTATTAATTGTGTAACTTTGTATCAGAAAGTATGTCAGAATCTCATTGGTGGACTGTACAGCTCAAATTGAATTGACATAAGTATTTGTTTGTTCGACAACTGCAGGACGCACAGACGCCGGCAAGGAAGAGGCGGCGACGGGATGACTGTAACAACTCAGAGGATGATACGTTGATCTCGTCAACGCCTGTTCTGAATAACAACACCATCAAGAAAAGCAAAGTCCCCAATGGCAAAGCTGTTGTAACTCAATCAAAACCACAGGAAAATGGCAAGGCAGAGACAACAGCTGAAACTGGTACTCCAGGTAAAAACATAGATTGTATTCATGTTAATTTACTATATACCTAGGGAGCATTGTAAGTTTCTTCATTTCTATTGGTCAATAGCAGTAACAATAATTATAATTTCCAACTGACTTAGGTAAACCTATCTTTCATTTTCATTGGTCAATACTGTATGCACCAGACTATAGTTTACAAGATAAACGCCCCTGGGACCTAACAAGATTTGAACAAAATATGTCATTTTGTGTTTTTTAATCCTTCTTATTTAGTTCCACTATCAGAGATGTGGAGCGGTTGCAGTGAGCAGTTGATTGAGGTGCCCGTCGTCCGTAGTCCTCTGTAAACTTTTTTCCCCTTCTCAGAAACTACTGATCAGAAATTTTTTTATAAGTACGTGAAAGTCACTCAGGATGACTGTACTTTGGTTTGTCAATATGATGAGTATATTTACATATGCAGTTATGTTTGGGCTAATTGTCATGCTATTGGTCAAACATTACTTAATTTGTATTTTTGTTTATTTTCCATGTTTAGCGCCCGCCAAAAGTGGAGTTATCGGAGGTGAAGAGTCAACCTGCACTAGTCCGCCCCGCACGACACTTCTCGGAACAATCTTCTCTCCTGTATTTCAGTTCTTTGGCCATAACGGTAATTTGCAGTCAATATATCTTTTGTTGCTGTTCATACTCCGTAATTTGCATGAATTTGTAATTGGCTTATTCTTATCACATTATGTTCATATGCAAAATTAATAAATGATGGTCAAGTTGTTGTATGCAAACAATATCAGCTCAGGATAGCTGTTTCTGGTCACATGTGATCGAGAATGAATGTATGAAATTCTATTGGTTTTATTGTGTCACATGTGTGATATGGCAGCATCTGATTGGCTACCTCACCAATGATATTAACATATTCAGTAATTTCAGAAAACAAAGAAAACCTTGACAATGTGGCCCTACGGCTTGACCTGGATAACGTTGCCGTAGACACAGATGATGTGTTCCAGTCAGAAGATGCCATGGAACCAACGTCAGCTGTTGCCAATGGCAACCTGGGATCAGGAGATGCAACCATAGCAACAAATGCTGCACTAGCAACAGGCAGTACTATGTATCCACCAACACTAGGTACTGTTTATTCATACATACATGTTATCGTTGTAAATTCTAACAATTTTTTTGAGGAGAATGGAAATCTGTTAGATTGAGGTTTACTAAAATCATTTTCAGGATACCTAAGAAAAGCCATTTTTTTATCAAAAAACTATTAAAAAATGTTCAAGTAAAAGGTGTTCCTCAACCTCGACATGAATTTATAAAAGTTGTAAAGCTTTTCAATGGTAATTGGAATAGCTATTTTCTCAAAAGATGAAAAAAAAATGTTGGAATGAAAATTGTATTTTTCAGTCACAAATGGCCATACAGAGAACTCGGATGGTGAGAATGAGCACAGCGCCCTCACTAGTCAGTATTCTGTAGAGGACACAGGAGTGTCGGTCAACTACAACTGCAACAGCAATGTGGCTCTACAAGCCGTTGACAACGTGGAATTGAACCAAGCACACTTGAAACGGATCAGGCGGTGGTTCCGGCCCCAGAGGGAGGGGAGGAGGTTACCCAGTGCAATGTGGAAGAAGAATGGGACAACTTTGATCTGTAAGTCACAACGTTTTTTCAATTTGAAAAATAAATGGACTTTTTTGTATTGATCAAGAATGTTCCTCTGTGAAAACTTCTGATGACATTATGTACATGCAGTGGTGCATAGGTCATAGGTCATGGTGCAAAGGTCATAACCAGCAAGTGTTACAAGGCATTACATGGTGGACCAACTCATCAAAATGTTTTTGAGAATGACTGTAAATAGTAAATTGTGAACGACTGCACCATGGTACCATGTTTTGTCAAGAACTGTGAAAGAAATTAACTGTCCCTTTTATAAAAATTTCTCTCTTTTCCTCTTAGGTATTATTTCATCACACATCCTCCACCGTTGCCAGAATCAGAACAGGATAGGGCCCCAGTCTTGCCATTGAAAACCAGAAGTTCACCAGAATATTCTTTAGTTTTAGATTTAGTAAGTATGCCTGCATGTTTTTTCCTTGAAGCTTAAGGAGACTCGTGGTTGCAATTATTTCCAGTACTCAGCCAATCAGTTGGCTGAAAGAATGTTATTTTTGAATTATTTACATATAGAAAATCACCAACCTTGCAGGCCTTCTTTCTGACTCCCTAAGTTGCTGTAAATAATGATGGTCTACCAATCAGATATAAGCTGAGCTGCTGTACATTAACAAGATAGAGGGGGGGGGGGAATGTTGACATTTCATTTACGCCAACTACTTGACGTTTGCAAATACTTTGCATGAAATGTAGAATTAATGGTCAGAGTCTTATGTCAACTCAGAGGGCGCGTTTTCAAGAATCCATGATCGCGAGTTTCATCATTTCAACCTAGGGGGTGCATTTCCAGGAATTCATGATAGTCAGAGCTCGTAAAGTTAACTTCGAGGGTACGTTTCCAATCTGCAGAACAATACATAATTAGAAAAAGTGATAATGCACTATGTTTGTATTATGAATAATCTTTGTTACTGATTTTCTAGAGTCAAAATTTACTGTATCTAAATGTTTTTCTATTTTATTTTTGTTAGGATGAAACCCTTGTACACTGTAGTTTGAATGAGTTAGAAGATGCAAATTTAACATTCCCCGTTGTGTTCAAAGAGACAACTTATCAGGTGAGTAGAGAAATGACAAACAGGGTTTGAGCAAAAACAAACAGCATTGCTCTGAGTAGAGAAACAACAAACAGTAGTGCGAAGAGCAGAGAAATAATGGACGTTTTGTGTATGTGTGATTCATTTAGAGGACTGGTTGTGCATTGATTTCTAGGACCATTCGTTGTTTCCAGATTCATGAAAGCAAATGTTTTCTGCCATTGAAGTCATATTAACAAAGTGATTACGAGAGAGAGAGAGAGAGAGAGAGAGAGAGAGAGAGAGAGAGAGAGAGAGAGAGAGAGATGGGGAGCCTTTGCGCCCATGCAACTATATTTACTAACAAACCTGCAACCAGCCCTATTGGATCACGTCAAACTAATAATACATATATTGTTGATATTGTTTAGGTATTTGTCAGGACCAGGCCTTTCTTCAAAGAGTTTTTGGACAGAGTTTCCCAGCTGTATGAAGTGATCCTGTTCACGGCCTCCAAGAAGGTGTATGCCGACAAGCTCTTCAATCTGTTGGACCCACAGAAAAAATGGGTCAAGTGAGTCATGTTCACCCCTCAACAGCCTCACAGATGGTAGAGTCTGTTATAGTTAGCAAATCCAGTGATCTGACATCATGGAAATTAAACATGCTGATTTAATAGTAGAAATTCCGCAATTGATTCAAAATGTTCAGAAGTATGTCAAGTTAGCGTAGGTGGTACACTGGTATGCCGATGTCACCTGTTTGTTTCAATGAGGCCCCCCCCCCCCAAAGTTTTGCTTTTCATCTTTGTGTTGATGTAACCAAGCCTTGTCAGTCTCTTTTCAACATTTATTTTGGGTGGGGTTTTTAGATAGAGAGATAGACAGACAGACAGACATATTTTTACCCGTAGGATCACATGCATATACATATAACAAACAGTTCTGATCAGTGAAATTATGATGGTCGTCACGCCACTCGTGTATCAGAATTACTGCAACATGTAATTATTCCCGATATGTTGTTTTTGGGTCTGTAGTTAGATCTTGTGAGCTGAAAGAAAAAATTAAAAAACCCTCGTTGCTGTATCATTTATACAAGAGAACAAGAGTGAGAACGAAACCTTTAATTATTTTTAGCAAATGCTTTCACTTCCAGATTCGATTCATTACCTCAATATCATTGTATTTTGCAGATATCGACTGTTTCGTGAGCACTGTGTACATGTACAAGGGAATTACATCAAAGATTTGTCAATCCTTGGTAGAGATCTATCCAAAGTAATCATAGTGGATAACTCACCACAAGCGTTCTGCTATCAGGTAAATATCAAATGTCGTTTGATTTCCATATTTCTTGGCAAAAATTTCAAATTTATACAAATTTTTTGTAAAATATCAGGTTCATTTTGGACTGCAATGATGGACATTTACCTGATATCAATGTAATTCTCAAACTAACAAACCCAGTTCCCCTAAAATGGGTGAAAAATGATAATTTAGAAATACTGGTTGCATGTCGTTATGGTAGAATTAAGACGGGCCTATCGAACTCACCTGCAGATTATTTCTGTTCTTTGTGAGATCATGCAAGTTTTATATGGTTGAACATACTTGTTTGGTTGCTGTCTGTGTGGAACGGGGAAATTTTTCATGATAGTTGTATGTGTAGTCCAGTTATACCCTTTCACCAACATGGTTTAGCCCAAACCCATTGTTATCAATGGTGATTTTGGATCTGTGCACTTGTAATCAGGGGTGAATAGGTTGAAAAAAATTAGTGACTTATGTTTATTCCTCAATGCAGTATATGATTCATTCTTAATAATTCCTTGTACTTTGTCACAAGATGATCTCCTCAAAAGCCACAATTTTACATGATTTCGTAAAATTTCATGCAGCAAAACAAAAGTCGTCTACTTTGATATGTGTAAGTCTTTGGAATGGCAAGATGTGTGCTGTGACTCTTCCAATACTTTTCCGGAAATGATTGTGCATTTCCTAAATCAATACTACACATCCAAACAAGCGAGACTTCTTTTTAAGGTTGTAGAAATTCATGTAATGTGTAAATGATGTACGTTTAGGTCAAAAATGCTTTTGAATATACTCAACTTGACGCAAAAGTCCTAAAAACCTTGCGTAGAGATCTCTCCTGAACAGAACGATAATATTGTTCTAAAAGCTAAAAAATTGAACAGGGACTTTTCCCACAATATGTTCTGCAACCAAAACTTCATTTTCTGGATATTTTCCTTCCGATAGCTCACCAATGGAATACCCATAGAGAGCTGGTTCATGGATAAGGGGGACACGGAGCTCATGAAATTAGTCCCTTTCTTGGAAGACATTGTCCGACGGGTAAGTCTAGAGATAGATACTGGCCGGACTTTTGAAGATACTTCTTGTAAGATCTGCGTTGTATGATTGTTGAGAGTGGAAAAACTATTGTTAATGAGTTTTAAATGGTACATTTACTGTCCTGATTTTCTTACATTATCTTGACGCGATTTGAATTTAAAAAAAAACAAAACTTCACTATTTGGTTAATTTTTTGCTCATGATTGCTGCACTTGAGTATAGTATGGGGGGAAGCTATTTGGATTTGTAGGCGTCTGTTTGTTTGTCTGCATGTATGTATGACCATAGTATGTCTGTACACACACACACACACACACACACATATATATATATATATATATATATATATATATATATATATATATATATATATATATATATATATATATATATATATATATATATATATACATATATATATATATGTGTGTGTGTGTGTGTGTGTGTGTGTGTGTGTGTGTATGTGTGTATGTATGTATGTATGTACATACGTATGTTGGTATGTATGTATGTATGTATCTACATACGTATGTTGGGATGTATGTATGTACATACGTATGTATCTGTCCACAACAGAAACTAGCATAGCTGAGTGTTATAATGTAGTATTCATGTGAAGATGTGAAATTGGTTGCAGATGGGATTTCATTCACAAAGAGTATTTGTTCTCAAAAGTGTACAACCGAACTTAAAAAGTATGAGAGTAGTCAAAAATTGAACACCGCTGTAAAACACTTTGAGTCAGTTGTATGCTTTGTCAGTGAAATTGAATTTGACTTGAATTAGTGGACTCTTAACAAGATGCTCTGGCCGTAGTTCATGTACAGAGATTTATGAATTAGTTGCATCTTAAAGGTATACAGTCATCTGTAATCTAACTATGTCCATATGTGGTCAAAGGGGCATTCCTTGGTATTCAAAATGCCCATGCGAGGGCGCTGTTTTTAAAAAGCGGTCACCCGCTTAAAATCTGTGATTGGTTAGATTTTCTCTTTCAATGGTAACTGTGGCAAAGTTGGAACAGGTGACAGTATACCTTTAAGTTAGCGAACCCTAGACTCCAGCTAAGTGACAAAAAGGTATGCCAGCTAAAAAGACATGTTTGCAGCAGATAGTTTACCCAGTTACATTTTATACACATTCCCAATAATGACATTAAACATTTCTTTTTTCGTCTTTGCCAGAGAGAGGACGTGAGACCACAAATTCGTGAGCGTTCCAGGAGAGGTATCGGATTCACGAACTGCTGCCGCCAGATTAAGCGGTAACCACGACAACCAAATAAGAATACAGGGAGATATATATTTTACTGTACTAGTGTGTAAGATGAAGACCAAAGAGTTGGACATGGTCGGATGAAGATAATATAATCATGCAGAAATCACAAGTTGAGGAAAGTTACAAAATTTTACTGAAATTTAGGTTTTTAATTTTCTGACATTCGCACAATCCGTGTTCAGGAGAAGAAGAAAACAAACTAATCCTGCCACATGTAAAAAATGGTTAATTTCTGATTCTTTTAAATAATAGCTAGAAACATTAGTTGTCTAATCACCCCTGTTTCAATGTAAAATGGTATAATCTGCAGTGTTTAAAAGCAATGTTGGATGAAACTATTGGGTGGAAAGGGTTCAGGTAGTATTATTTTAAGTCTGTTTCTCATGTGTCACACAGTTGCTGCAAATTTTTTGAGCCCCTGCGTGGTGTACCCACACCCCCTTCCCTTATGAAATGGTTCAGTCTGCTCGTATGAAAGGCTGACAAATTAGATCTTTATGTAAATTAATGTGGATTTTGAACAACATTTTGGGATCAAATGCTTCTTAATGTGGTCAAATATCTTTGCACTTCTAACTTTTGAATTACTTGATCAGAAGACCTTTCTTTCTCAAAAGCTTTTAACAAAATTCTTTCGTTTTAATTTCGCACTGTTTTAAACCAATATTTTCAGGTGATTTTAATCCTGAATAGAGCCACTTGATTGTGCTCACAAGTTTAGTGTATGTGAACAATATGAATTATTAATTAATTAATATTCTAAGCCCTTACTCCAAGCACGTCAATGCCAAGAATTAATTTTGGCAAAAAAATAAACTGTGTACATTTTCACGAACAACACTGATAATTATTAGCAACATATGGAAAGGCAAATTTTAAAGAAGCAATTTGAAGCCTTTTCAAAAATAGTACATGTATACCCGTCACAGCTATTCAAAAATAGTTTGCCTATACTTCTCTTGTAGACACAGCAAGAGTGTTTTAGTGAAGGCCAAATGAAATGATTATCCTGTTATAGTTTGGAAAATATAACCAAACAACAAGAATGACCTTTTTAAGCCATTATCTTTATCAACACTCCTACTGAAATCAGTATTTCTCTGCTGGAATTATCTCAAATGTAAAAAAAAATTTCCCTAAAGAAGTCCCAGACAATTTAAAAAGTGATTGTGACTTTGAAAATTTTTTTCATGTATGAGTGACATTTCTTAAAATTTATTTATTATTCAGGAAAGGATTTTGGACCTATTGTGTGTTTGTCTACCCACGTGTAATTTTCAAGATCACATCGTAATCAATTGAATTCTTACCATGTATAACATGGGTATACGAAGTAAGAAAATATATTACTTGATTTTAACCTCTGATTTCTGACTTAAAATACAGCTTAAAACAATGAACTCATGTTAAAATATACCCCCAAATTTTCAATCGGTATTGCACAAACACAATGCGGAAGGAATGCACCATTTTAGACTGTAGGGGTGTATGGGCATATATTTAGGTTACCACTGGTGTATCCGCTAACCAACAGCATTTCTCAACTCAAATTTCTTGAAATCTTCTTCTTCTGTCAACCCAAATCAGTCTAATCTAATATGTAAAATTTACTTGCATGACAGAAAATGCACGATTCAGTTGTGTATCAAATCAATATTAACCTGTTCACCCCCAATTCCCTGTAAACAGGTCCAAAATCACCATTGATAACAATGGGTTTGGGCCAAACCATGGTGGTCAGAGGGAGGGCACTCCATTGATCCCATGTATTTTCATCACCTACCTTGCTTACGTTTGAAGAAAAGTCTGAAGTTTTGTATCTTGGCCTTTACTTACAACTCACCGATGTGAAGTTGCATGCTGTCACCCCTGTTTTCTTCTTTAATGGTCCAACTTTTTCATAAAAAACAATAACCATTGACAACTTTAACCCTTTGAGCGCCAAAGTCTATTTTGTCCCCTTTATAAAATATAGCCCAGTCAATTTTTCTCAGATTTTTGCCAAAATTTTGAGAAAAAACTGTAGCAAATGAAATGTGATGTCCATTTGGTCCAAAATTATCAACAAATTACAGAAAAATTCATAAAAATTGGTAAAATTTTGCACTAAAATTTTGGCGGGAGAAAATTACAGCACTCAAAGGGTTAACAGCTCAAACAAGGTCAGCTCCTTGCTCATTTCAGTTTCAGTTTCAACAAAAACCACTTTGCAACCCTTTGCCCCTTCAGTATCTCAAATATTCCAACGGCAGCTTTGATCACTATTTTGGACATGATACCTATTACAGCATTTGCTGACACCTGTGAGAATTCTGACAATTTTAATCGTAAAGCGTCTTTATTGCTGCTGCAGTAGAAGCCCCTTAGTGTGTCATTTCTGTTATGATCACAAAATATTTTCTGAAATCTTGTTCACGTGATTTCCGAGAGCTGTGAAAAACAAATTCCAGACAAATACATACATATTCATGAGAAAACTGTGACTTCATTCAAATTCAAGCTATGACAAAGTTTGACATTGAAGCAAGGAAAAAGGGACGTGACAGTATTAATCCTAAACTCTATTTATCACATTCTATATTTTCTTTGCAATCATTTTCATCCTTTGAGGAAAATTCTGTCCATTCTCAATCACATCTGTTGGTCATTTTATCCCGTTCACCCCCCCAATCCCTGTAAACAAGTCCACACTCACCATTGATAACAATGGGTTTGGACCGAACCATGGCGGTGAAAGGGTTAAAATGCCTTTTTTGCGTGATGAACAAACTGAAATTTTTTTCTGTGGAAAACACATTTTTCAACCATAAACAGTCATATGTTACATTATAGGTAGGATTGTACATTGCGGTATTTTGACAGTTTTTGATATCCTTTTAAACTGTCAGAAATCTTTAAAAAGTGAAATTCATTGACCTCTCCAGATGTAATATGTGTACTCAAAATGTTACATGACCTCTGACCTTTGACTCAAATATAGCCGCCAGTGAAATTTCAAAATTTTAGTTGTATCTGAACTGTGGCTTCCCTCAGGTATAACCTGTTTGTGACCTTTATTTTGGTTGGGTTCATAGGTCAAAGGTCGTGCAGGGCTGTCTAGTTACTAGGCAATTATTTGTTCAATGCATTTCATCTCATTCAACAGCATACACTGATGATTTTTAGATTCTTAGATGTAAATATATAGAAATTTCATCATCTGCAAAATTTAAAATTGAACAGGAGAATTTACACTGGGGAGCGCTTGGAATTTACCCAAAAATTTTAAACTTTGACAAAAAATATTTTAAACAAAGGGATTTATTCGTTTAAGGTGGTATTTCATGTTTTAAAACCCGTTGTGAGCAATAAATAGGGATACAATTTGATAAATTTTGCAGATTTTGATAATACTTGGTAAACAAAATTTAATACCTAGTGGAAAGATCTAGAACTTCGGTGATATTTTTTTTTATTATTAGCCTTTCAAAACTGTACACGTGCAATGACAGGAAATTTTTCACAATTTGTATCAATGAAAATTTTTCTCGTGTGTGTCATGTTCATAATACTTTGAATTTGTTTTAACTTTTTTGTGAGCTTGGGTCTGTGTGTTTTCTAAGCTTCCAAAAGGCTTTATTGTATGTGTGATTTAGGGTCTTGTTTGATACCAGGAAACATACCATGTGACAGATATGTGCATGTTTCATTGAATATCTGTCTACTCTTTCAGAAAAAGCTAAGAGGACAGGTAAAGGCAATGGGGCCCTGAAGATGAATATTTATGTGCAATTTTCATGAATATTCATGGATGAATATTCATGAAATGTGTTTTGAATATTCATGAAATGTGTTATGAATCTTCATGTAGCCCTAAATATGAATCTTCTTTTCAGCCCTGAACATGAATTTTCATGATTTCCTTGACTCTGTTTAATATACATGATGTTCCCAATAAATTTACATGATGGCCCTGAATATGAATAATCATGACAGTCTTAGATATGACTATTCCAGATACCCTAATTAATTGAATTTTACTGAACATTGAAATACATTCTGTATCATACATTTTGAATGTTCATTAGAACTGTTCACATGAAGACTCGTCTTTCTTGATTCCATCTTATAAACAAATATGTCTCGTCTTTCTCAGTGCATGTCTGCGTTAAGTTGAAACAGTGGTGCATCTAAAAGACCATACTGCCACATTCATATCAAACATTGTGCATCCAATTTCTTCCTTCCAGTGCCCCTCAAAAATATATTCAACTTGCCATACAGTATACAGGGCCCACATCAAAACAGGTTGTGAAATTGTTGAAGTCCTTTGGAAGCTATTAAACTACCCACAGCCAAGTAAGCTTAGCTCAAAACTTTTAATGCTACCATGTAATTACTGATATTAAGAAGTTCAAAAGAAAAAAAAAAAAAAAGCTTATATATGATGACCAGTTTTAACAGAGAAAAGTTTGGAAATTGTTGCTAAGACAACAGAAGTTGTGTATTTTCATTAAGAAGAGGCATATTTTTAGAGATGACAGATGTTTGAAATTGTCTTTTAGTTCTAGGGTATCATGTGTATTCACTGTACAGAGATGCCAAAATTTTGGAAATGTCTTGTGCTCTTTTTAACCTAAGCGTTCATCCCCAGATTTCATGTAAACTGGTCTGTAATCACTATTGATAACAAAGGGTTGGGCTAAACCATGAGATGGAAAAGGTAATGTATTCCTCTTGTGAAACAAAATTGTTGAAGTTAAACATTGTTATATTGTTAAAGCAGTACTTTCAAGGCAAGTTGTAGTTTAGGGGAAGGATTCTAACTGCACTGATTTGACCTTTCAACTTTGACCTGACCTCTTGCATAAGAAATATACAAGAAATTGAGATTTTTTTTCACACAGATTCAGAATCAAGTCACATATAATAGTGCTTCTGTTGTTCAATCCTCCCTTCTGAAATGGTTCATAAGTCCAGAGTATCTGAAAGATTGTCGTATTTTCCATCGATTGGCTCCAATATAACATCAACCAAATGTTTGGAGTGAAATCCTGCAGCTTGTTGACCAAGTAAAATTCCTTCTTTTGGAAAATTATTGACACCAAAGTTTTGAACCAAAGTTTTGAAAATCACTCCACTTCTGAGAGAAAATCATGTCAAATTAGATGATGATAAGTATCGAATGTTATCAAATTATAGGTTTAAGGTTTCCCATAGAATGAAGTGAAATCTTAATTAGTCTTATTAAATCAAATCATATCAAGTTAATCCAGATTAACCTAATCAAGGCAGATGTGAATTCAGTTTATCAAATCTGTGAAATTAATTCCGTTTCACTGGATCAAATCTAATCAAATCTATCCAAATCAAATCAAATCAGTCTAATCCAAGATGGCGGTTTCGAGACCATGAAAAAATTGGCCATTTTTGTAACCTTTACCCTGATATTTTCATTTCTGTGAACCCACCATCTGGTGATTTGACGTTGTCACGACTACAAATAAACTTTGGCTTGATCATCAGTTTTGCCGATTTAGATGTTAAAAGTTTAAATCAAAATCTAAAACTTCAAATAATGAAAATAGAAAGGGCACAAGACATTCCTTTGTAAAAAGTTAAAATAGTTGTAAATGTGGTGTTCATTTAGTTTGAATTTGGGATAGTTTACCCTATGGATTGCCAACTTAAGTATGTAAACCTGAAATTGTAAGCCATGTGTGATGAACTTTGACACAGGGCAAAGTTAGAGAGCCCTCGCAGTTTAAAATTTGAGAGTATAGATCTGGTTTTGCAAATTTGCGGAAGTGAGACGGACTTCAACTGTCTAGGATTCGGTTGACTTGGAAGTTACCAAGATATATACGGTACTGTTGTGATGTGCTCGAAGCCAGTATTAATGTACGAGAGATGTTTGGATTCAAGCTTTTGCTCATTTGATAAATTATTTCTGCATTTTTTTGAGGAAGTGTGTCAGAAATGCAATTTGGAAAGTTGAAAGTATTGTTAACAACCAGTGAGCATATTGCAGCTTCAATGTCCTTGACAACTCTCCTGAGAAAGAATTTTCAACTGTGAGGGCGCCCTAACCCGTGCTTGTTTAGAAACACCAGTATTTTTGAAGTTGTTTTCCCAAATTATCGGGTGCAGAACCCATAATTCCAGAAAGTGTTTTTCAAGATTTTATTCCTGTATAATTGTACATGTTCTCCAGTTTTTCTGTTTTCCTGTATTTCATAGTTGATATAGTTAAGAATAAAAATGTAACAAAATGATCAGACATTTTCAGTGCGTACTGGTGCTTATGACGAGATTGTGAATGATTCTGGTGGATTTTGGAGAATACGTGCTACACTACAAAGCTAAGTTTCTGTGAGTTATGCCTGTGTGTGTGTGTGTTTTCAAAGCATTCCAAATGTCCAACTTCCTTCTATAATATATACATACGTTTACATACCGTATATCATCCATTTACAAAACCTAGCTTCAGTAGATGACCCTCCCAACTTTTAGGTGATTTTCAAAATTGCCATACATCCAAAAATTTTTACAACCAAAAATTGACCGCAGGAACAGTTGATCAAATCTTGCCCATGTAAGTTTTTGTACATTCTGACAAAAGTGGGAAGTTGAGAGTTCTGCGGAGTTGACACATTGGCATTAGAAGTGCCGCATGCTGCTGGAAAACATCAGGTTGCTTGATTATAAGCCCCCCTTATAATAACATCAATTTCATGTTGCTGATCCCGTCTGATAATTAGCAAATACGGTATGTACATACATACATACACACACACACACATGCATGCATACATACATACATAAACACAAACACACACACATAAACACAAACACATACGAAATATTGTGCGTGTCAATCCCATGCATTTACGTCACTAGTGCTCAGTAAACTGAACATGACAATAAAATCCCTTCGTCCATAAAGCAAAAACAAAAAACAATATTGGGTATGCGAAAATATTTTTATTTCTGTATTTTGTAGGTAAGATAGCAACTGAAGAACATCAACACCGCTCAAAATCAAAAGCACAACATTTTCTGGCCATAGAGGGCAATGTTTCAATCCAAATACAATCAGCGAAGTCTTTGAAAAGCAAACCACATCAAACGATTTAAAATAATGTCACGATTTAAAATAACGTCACAATTGTTGCACAGTAGATAATGGCTGCAGAGAAAAAGATACCGTATTGTGATAAAATCCTTGTTTACATCCACTCATGGAACACATTATCTTTGCATTGGAAGACAATTCTTCAGAAACAAAATGTGTAAATGGGTAAAAATTTATTTCCAATCTTTGGTCTGACAGCCTCATTTCCATTGCAAGACTGCACCCTAAAATACAGTACACTTTAGAGTTTGAGGTGCTGAAGAAGTGTATATTGTGTGGAAATAGTCCGGGGTTTGATGGTGGATGTCAATGTGAAATCATGCAATAAATGTTGCCAGAAAACAAGATAATATTGACTCTCCAAACATACTTTATTCATGGGACACACATTGTAAAATGTTTGACTTTTGATGAAAAATTACTCTGGTAAAATTTTAAACGATAAAATCTGGAATGATATAAATAGCGTTGGTGAGCCGTTTACATAAAGTGTGTGAAATTTCTAGTGAAAAATATCACTGTAGCATTTGCATTTGCATGTGATAACTGTATGTCACAATCATGATTATTACACATCCATTTCTTATGATGTAAAAGATGCGAGACAAATATACATATAACATAGGTGGAATATATACATCACTACAAAAAATCTCCACCCAGTTTTAAAAAAAGGTTGATATTATAATCACTGCACATCTATATTTTCAGTTAAAACAGAGAATAGGACTTTGTTACGTAAGTGGTTTTGTGACATTTTAATTGCACACATAATGCTCAAGAACTAGAGTCAGATGAAGGTCGTAGAGTTAAATGATTGCTTTGGTATATTAAGAATAGAAGATCTAATCTCTCACATTAGAAGTTATTCTTTTTCTGCTTCAACTTATAAACAAATCTTTCTTTACTGAAAATTTCTTTTATGACATTGCAACAAATGATTTAAAAATTTTAGTCTGTTTAATTCAACAACTGTGAACTGTTTCGTCTCTGTGATAAATGATAACAGAACCAGCTGACAACACAATCTTCTGTGTAACAACCTATGCGAGGAAAACATCAGATTTAACATACACCAGACTGCGTTATAAAATTGTAAAGAACTCATAAGGGAAAACTGATATTACATGACAGGGTAATATATTCCATATTAGAGATGGTAACATAGACTTTATAATATGAAAATAGACCATAAAATACAATTTTCATAAAAATTCCTACCAACAAATAATTAGAGTCTTTTCTAAATATTATTTAAAAATGTTCTTCTATCCATTTTGCAATTTGTCATTTCAGCTTGAGCTCACAATGTTTACATTGTTTCATCAAGTGAAGGAACTGAGAAACTCTTTATTCCGACACCATCATTCAGTAAAGGGGTTGTAAGTTCATGCTGAGGGACACAATTTTCAAATGGGGGACATCATGGTGCTGTAAAGTAAACCTTTACCCAGTACTTGCTCAACTAATGGTATCATCCACAAAATTAACCACAAGGCATCTTATAAGTTAATAAGTCAGCTGGAGAGGGACACTGATTTTTGTCAAATTTTAAAATTACCAGCACTTCAGAATTTGGAGATTGATTAAAACGCTCAAGTAGTCAACAGGTCATTGCTGAAAAAAAGCCATGCACGACACAAGGCAAAGTTAAAGATCCACTTGTATGCAAATGAACTTATTGCACGTCTCTTCATTGCTGTTATAGAAAGGTTGCAAATATATGTAAAACATAACATTTCACCTCATTCCAAATGAATATATAAACATAATTTACATACAAAAGAGCCATCTCATTTACATATCAATAAACACATATCATTTACATATGAATAGACATGTATCTTTGCCTTAAATCGTGCATTAGATGGAAATTGTTAGCAGCCATGATGTCCACATCTTGTTGCATTGCTGATTTGATGGTCGTCTACAGAACTACACATGAGCTGGCTTGCTTGTCAGTCAGCTCTTGGATATAATCACCTCTGTAGTCCTGGATTGCAATGACAACCTCAGGGAAACAAACCAAACAATGAAAACAACAATGACGTAAAAAGGTACGAGAGCTGCTGTAACCTAACAAAGATATGCTTTGGCACAAAACCATGCTAATGGCATCGGAACAATATTTGTCTCTTTTGTAATTCTGATAGCAAGGGACACATGTGCCTCTACACTAATATGATGCGCCCCCGATGCATACAAACTACCAGTGATACAGGCTGTTTGGGGTCATGCGTAAAGATATCGGGTTGACCCAAATAAATTTCCACCATTCCGAACACTCGGCAAAGTTTCCAGAAATCCATGTTTGGGTGAGGGCAAACTAAGGGGTCATAACTAGCCCCCCTAACTGCTGGCAGGTGGACAGACATGAGTGGAATTTTCTAACTTATAGGGTTACTGGGATTGTACTAGATATGCTATACCAAGTCTCTGTTGATGAAGCATGTGTAAGAGAAACGTTAAAAACTTTGCATTATTTGAGAGACTGAATCCCTCGACATCAAACAGTCCCTTTAAAAAATAAGCAGTTACTTTTGATGATTTTTTCCACATCTTTTATTTGTAATGTCTCCTACAGTTTATTTTTGCATACCAGAAAAACTTATTAAAACACTGTGTATCCCCCTTGTCAACACAGATCTATATGGTGTACAATGCACTGTAATTGTTTACATTTGAATTCCAGTCCGGACCAGAATTCATTGGTCAACAATGACAATGCAGGCTGAGTTGACAAACTGAACACTGTGCATCAACATGCTTTAGGGAGTAGAATACGAAAGCATAGTTGACATTACTAATAAGAACAGAGAAAAAATCATCAAAAGTTACTGTGACTGGCCCTCAAACGCAACTGAAAGATTACCTGTTTTTCAACTGGAAAGCCACCACTCTTTAGTTTGGAATACAGTAGCTTGTCATCGACAGTAATCTCAAAAGATCCTGGCAGAAGAGCAAAAGTTTTATTTCAAAACATTGAAAGAAGAAAATAAAAATTTTTGAGCGGTCATTTTGCACTTAAAATATCAATTAATTTTCAAATATCAGTAAATTTAAGATAATACAGCTGGTTTAAGTTGAATGTATTTAAAGAAAGTGGCAAAATGGAGCTGTTTCTAAAGTGCATTTCTTCATGCAAATATATTATTACATGTAAGAAGTCTTTACTAATTGGCAGTGATATTAGACAGACTACAGATTGCAAATTTGAATGTAAATGTATTATCAAAAGAAACAAAAAGTAGCATTCCAAATTATGCAAATATATATTTATCTATGCAAACACATTAGAAATTATTCAATCATGCGAAATGGTATCATAGACCCTCCAGAAAAACAATGCAACTCACCCCGTCGACCCCTTGTACCAGTAATCTCCGCATCTGGCGCTGCTTTACGAATTTTGTTAGCAAGCGCATGATAGCGGCTGATGTAACCTCATCCACTACTGCAATTGAAAAAGAAACGAAAAAAAACACGATTTTTTAAATATTTATTCAGTAGTCAGCGGTTCCCGAGGGGACTACAATCAATGGAAGTCCAACTGTCCTGTGGTAGGGTGTGTTGTCAGCTGCATTAACCCCTTCATGATCATGGTTTGACCCAGACCAACTGGTATCGAGGGTGATTGTAGATCTACTCACAGGAAATCTGGGGGTGACCAGGTGGATGAGCACTGAACAACGTTCTCTTTGAATCAAGAAAATTTTACATATACATATTTGTGTTGGGCTGACTCAACAATGTCAGACAGAACGGACCCCAAAAGGTGTTTTTATATCAACTTACATGTAATATTCAAAAGTTCTCTTGGATCAAGCGATTCGCGTTCAATACTTGATCGACCAAGCTTGTGGATAACTATGGCGTTTATGGCGTTTACGGTTTAGAGTGTCAAAGGCCAACAGGCGCTCGTTACATGAACAATGTGACGCAACCAGAAATACGTTGCAATCTTGCGTCGCAGGGGCCTTGAGTAATGAGATGCGATGTGCCTGTGTTTTCATGTCACCTTCTGTGCTTTGGTAACCCATGGAACTGAAAGACTTTTTAGCTCCATTGGTAACCACCGCATTGGTGGTTATGGGTGGGTTGAAAGAGATAATCAGCGTACTCAATAAATTTATTACGTACAGATCATGCACTCTTTATCAAACGGTGGCATGGAACCAACTCCGCCACGCTCTGCTCTGTCGACGACGAAACCGAAGATCGTTGCATTTTTGTGGTTTAGATTTTTGCGCATCCAGAATTGGTAAAACTGGTCCCATGGTCCACAGGCGTACGGAACGTTTCGTAGATCGTCGTCGGATGGGAAGTGACTGACACTGTGAGGCCGAAGGTACTGTATACCCTTATGAAAATTTTTAGCCTGCTGCACAGTGTTCCTGCACAGGTGCGGCACTAGTGCAACAGACAATTACTGTAACTCAACTGTAAGGCGACTTTTTCGCATGCAAATTAGCTGCTGCCGCACAGGCGCAAGAAATGATAAAAACAGTAACTGTGCGGCAGCTTTGTGCAGGAACTGTGCAGCAATATACAGCAGGTTGCGGCAGCTCTGCTGCAAGGCGATTTTTTCTCATGCAAATTAGTTGCTGCCGCACAGGTGCAAGAAGCAATGAAAACAGTAACTGTGCGGTAGCTTTGTGCAGGAACTGTGCAACAATACAACAAGTTGCAGCAGCTTTGCTGTAAGGTGATTCTTTTGCATTATACACATTAGCTACACTGAGCAAATATATAATGCAAGAGATGCTGAAAACAGTAACTGCAGTAACTTTGTGTTGGAAATGTGGAAGCCTGTGTTTGCACAATAGCCCTTTGAACTACAGAGTACATGAAAGACTGTGCAGGAACTTCACAGAAAATTGTGGTATCTTGCAGGACAGCTACCAGGAGTAGGTAAAATTTGCGGCAAATTATTTTGCATGTTACTGCAGATTTGCCGCAAACCACAAAATGCAAAATTTCCTTCATAAGTTGGCATAATTCCACAGCAATCAGCTCTGGGATAAACTTTTACCATTTCAGCAACAGTAAGAAAACGAAATACATTATTAAATAGACGATAGATACTGAAAACCAAAGAAGCAACACAATTAAGTGACAGCATTAAGTGACAGCAAAATTTCTTGTATTGTACCATAAGTTTCAACGTTTTTATCTTTTCCAAGGATATAATACGTTCAGCTCAGATATGTACACAGAAGTTGTAAAATCGCTTGTGTAAACATGGCCAATGTTAGTGACACCGTTGAAAACCTGACAGACTGTGGAAAGCACAAGATGTGTTTTATTATCCAACTAAGCTCTGAAATCCAGTATCACAAGAAAAAATGGTCAGCGCAAATAAAGTTATTGTTAAATAAAAAGACAGAGAGAAAAAAGATTAAATTCAAATTGTGGTACGATTTATTTTAAATGCCATGTTCATTTCATGCCACAAGTATCTTCAAGAGAATTTCTTTTGACTCGAGAAGTTTCATGTAACATTTACATTACTGTCATAGGCTGCGATTTGGCTTTCTGTTCTCTGAATTTCTTGTCCCTTCCTCACTATGCATTCTGAAAAATACAAATCGTTCAGGGAAGAGTATAAGTCTTTACCGTTTGACCACACATAAAACATCGCAATTTGATGATAGACATCAATAATCATTTGAAAAGAGACAAACAAGTTGAAAACTTGAAGCAAAAAAATGCATATACATTTATGATTATTAAATTAATAATGATCAAATGTCAAACAGCGGACAGCTCGCCGTATGTTGTTTACATACCAACGGCGGCGACAATCTGCAAAAATCTCAGCACTTACTGTAACTGTTGTGAAACGAAAGTGAATTCAGTATGAATCAGTACTCAACGAAAATTCATCTGTAGGTAAACATAGCAATGCAACGATTACAGAACATTATAGCGATGAACAGACGGACGGTACATTGACTTACCGGTACATTTGAGAATTGCTCGCAGAGGCTGGATGATTCGATCCCGGTTCCGGTTGCAGGTCTCTCCGAACCGTGTGTACATACTTAGAAAACATAGTGAGCATTTTTACTGCTGTTCACGTTCACAAATTTTGAAACCCGTCTATCCCTGGTGCTGTATACACGTTTTTCCAACACTGTGATATCATTTGCCTGGCGATTCCATAGAAAGATCACGAAATTGTCCACTAGATAACTCCCTAACAACAAGTACACAGCCGATGGTACCAAAATCTAACTTCGCGCCGATCAAGCCTCATGACGTTAACGGAAGTGCGATCTGTAAATCATTGCGCGATTTATAATGTAGTCCCGTTTTTAAACGTTGGAATTGACTCTACATTATTCACCAATCCGTTATGTTTTATACTTGATAGAGCACCCAATTTACAAGTATAATGAAACTGGTTATTTTCATCATAGAAAGACTCAAAAATTTCTTTCAACACGAAGATTCAATATCAATGCGCGAACTGAACTTGATGAACCGTGACCTCAAGTGTAAACATGTCGGCTGCAGCTCAGCGCTGGACGTTAGCGAAGCAGCGTATTGGATTTTCGTACAGCGGTCAGGATGGAGTGTGAAACACCCCAAAATTGTGCTCGGCAATTATCTAACGCTGAAAACATGGACAAAAGCATTGAATATCAATCCAGTCATAACAGAAAGCGAGATTTTGTTAGCGATGACAGGACACAGACTTAGCTTCCAGTGCTGGGCACTGTACGTACGTACCGTATACTGTATACACTGCTATAGCGTGAAGTCTGAACACGTCACGGCCCTGGTTGGAGCCAAGGTACTAGTAGCGGGTCCTGCGACATTGAAGTTTATTTGTTTGTTTCTACAATGAAAAGTTCTCATCTGTCGATATTTTTAAGGTACAGATTTGCAGTAACAAAGTCTACGACGCGTCCTTACACAAGTTACAGACCATCATAGATTTCGTTCGAAACTGTTTCAGTGCATTTTGGTATCACTCGCAGAAAATACAGAGTTTAACTTGCAAGTCAGACAAGTCCCTGTTTTAAAAATTTGTTTTCCTAAAAATTCAGTTGTCGATTGAACCTTGATTTACCAAACCAGATCGTCGAAGGGGGTACTCATGTAATGATGTTACATGTCACTGCTGTATAATACAGATGTACTCTTTATATCCATCATCCTGCAATGTTGTTGAGTTTAGGCCTGTGTCGCTTTCACCAGCTGAACTGTGCTTTAAAAGCTGTCCATTATCTAACAGTTTTTATAATTTAAAAGTTGGATTGTCTGTTATAAAAATAAATGAATGCAAAATATAAATGAAAGGTCAGTTTTTTTTCTTGAATATGACTGGTCACGAAGTGCAATGGTACACTGTACTCCCGGTAATAAAATACTCGGCAATGTGCCCATCATGTGTTGCTCCATATTTGCAGCAATAACCAATAACAATCTGTACACATAATTGTCATTTCTGGCACACAAGCTGCACACTTTGATGGCCTGCTGCACACAAGCTGCACACTTCAAGGTCTGTTGTACACAAGCTGTACACATTTTACATTTGCCGCACACAAGGTGTACAGTATGGAGATTATTGCACAGAAGCTGCACAGTTTTGTCTCCTGCTGCACAGTTTCTGCTCAGATTAACACTGTGCAGAAACTCTGCAGCTAGCTGCATTTTCCTGCACAGCCTCTCTTGCACAGCTTTCCTGTGCAGCACTAGTGCAGCAACTCTACGGCAGAGCTGCCGCTAGTCTACAGCAGAGCTGCCGCACAGTTTCATTTTCATAAGGGTAAGCATGGAGGTAGGAAGAGTTAAATAATAACACATGAGAGCGAGGGCAAGATCACGATTTATTGCCTGCCCAAGGGATTGGGTCATGATCGAAATATTGATGATGCCCGAGCCGTAGGCAATCATGACCACCAGCCCGAGGTTATTATTTTTATTACACCGAACAAACTTCTTTGAGTACAGTTCGCCTTTCTGCATGAGTCGAGTCCAGACCTCAGCGTAAAATGTTGTCAGTGCCAAGTCTAGGGTTGCCGCTGAAGGTTTGCCGATCTCTTCGGTGGCGTATCCAAATTTCTTGCTTGCATAGTCGCTGAACACAGAAATTGCATTCCTTGTTGCTATTTTCGTTCGTTTGCTGTTTACTTGCATCAAAATATCGTCCAATTGTGCCGGTGACAGCTCTGCATGACGTTTTGCAGCCATAGTTGCCTACTGCAAGTAGGCCTACAAGCGAACGACAATTTGTTACGCGCAGAAAGGTTGCGCACTAAATAAACTGACGTCATCCATGTAATATCAAATGCAGAGGGCATCATCAAGTTCGCAGAGGGCATCATCACTTTCGCAGAGGGCATCATCACGTTCTTTTACATGTCACGTGAGTCTTGTTTAACCACTGGCAGTGCACGCTGAATGAGTGAGGTGTAATAAATAAGGAATATTACAGCCTTCGGCCTCACATTGTCAGTCACTTCCCATCCGACGACGATCTACGAAACATTCCGTACGCCTGTGCCATGGTCGTAGGACCAAACTTCGGACACCAAAGGCGCTTGGCTCGTCGCTTCGCGAAGCCCTTTTGATATTATTGCGTCACATTGTTCACACTTCCACGCCACCTGTGGGCAGAGCCCAGGTCGACGGCCATCGTGTCACCGAAATGGGGCCATGTGTGTCGCCGGTGTTGGAGTGTAATTTGAAGGAAGTGTAGTAAAATTGTAAGAGCATGCACAACCCACGTATCGGAAATACCGAAGAGAATAGCGGCACATTACCTAGGCACCTGGGAGGTTAGCTGCAGTACAGTAGCTCGAGGTTTTGCCTGGGTATTTGGGTCGGACGGCAAAACCACTTTGCCGTCCGACCCAAATACCCAGGCAAAACCTCGAGCTACTGTACTGCAGCTACTGGAGGTATGCCGTTGACAATGACAGACTACAAACCATGCAAGTTAGTGAGACTGCAAAAAAGGTTAACACATGCCACCACGCTCACTCGAACACTATTCGTACTCACCAGAATTCAATGTGTATCTTGGCCATTTCGCTAGCTAGAAAACTTCAAAAGACGCCCAACAAATGTCAAAAGCGAGGCAGACGCGAGATCGTGTTTATCTGAGACACTGGGTACAACTATGATGACAGTCGCAGTATTTACGATCAATACGGGACGGACTATTCCATTCGGGGTGGGGGTGTCCTCAATATAGTATCTTTACATTGCAACACAACCCGTATTTATCTCGCATGCGCGCTCAGAAGACAGGTAATTACAAATGTAGATAAAACGCTTTGTTCATCCTATTTACTATTTTGTCCAAATAGTATCTATTATAAAAGAGACTTATTATTTCTGAACTGATAGTATTTGTCCTGTATTAATCCAAACTGTTTCTTCGGTAACTTGCCTGTAGTAATTATATCTTTAAAGGATGGTTTCGTGTTTAAAAAATGCACAGACTCATGTTTTGTCAGACATAAGTTTATTACTATTTGGAGGTAGTACATGTTCGAACACTGGCGCATATTTGAAGTACAGTATTATAAAGTTTAGAGCAGGCATATTGTGACTATAGAGGGCAGCCTAACATGTAAGTTGCATTGTTGTAGGGTATGCTGTGTCGTGTACTTTGCTCCTATCCATGTTTCCTGCAAAACCACTTCAAATCGGCGAATATCAAGGATTATTGAATTTGCAACATTCAACTTTACGAAAGATAAAGAAAATACAGTTTTCGAATCTTCATGGTTATTGGTTATTTTTGTACATTTGTAAGCACAGTTAATTCTCGTCGAGTACAAATACAATGTCATCACAAAAATTCACAACACAATTCTTTCCAGAATCACAACACAAAGGCTGTTGTGGCACTCAAGACAAAAATGAAATTACTGCCAGGACTTGCTAAAATCACAAGATTTTTCACATATTTTTTTGAAAGTAATAAGCAGCAATAAAAATCAATAATTGAATGCACAGTATAACTGTAGTTATACCTGAAACAGCAGAAAAATGCAAATAAATTTATTCTTACACTAGGCTAGGAAAGAATAATCCGATTGTAACTTGGATTTGCCACTCTTATATAAGACAATTGGGAATTTTTTTGGAAATTGCAACCTCACCTTTGAGGAAGATATAGAGACAATACAGTAGAACGTCGATATTCAGGCTCTCAAACTTTTACAACACATATTTGGTCTGACACATGATTCCTTTCTCTATTACCAAATTTTGACAGCTGATTTTTAATTCCTTTTTTTAAAAGGAATGGTTGAATCTCCCTTTATAGAAATTTCAAGCAAAAGTTTATGTCTTTCATTTTTGAGGCACATGCTACCATAATACCAGCCTGACTTCAGGACAAGAGCGTGAGATTCAAAATATGCTAACAAGAAGAAGAATACAAGCTACATGTTGACAATGAATCTGTAAACAACAGAGACAATAATACATACAATTTTGAAAAGATAAACTTCGATCTGTTTTTCAAAATTTTATTGCAAATCACATTTTCTACTGTCCTAAGAAGGATATTATTATCATGATACTTGCTGGAATATGCAAAAATAAAGACACAAAAAAAAAATCGGAAAATGTTACATCACTGGATAAATTCTTTGTCATGTACACTATGACATGACTGAAATGATTCAATGATTTTATGGACACCGAGTTTTGAAAACAGTGGTACTGTTACAAAACTCTAGAAACTTGTAATAACTTTAGTGACATTTTATTTTTTCTGGGTTTTTATAAAATGATTTCCAGATTGCAAATCTTGCTTTTTTCAACCTGAGCTCTCAAGATTTTACAAATTTCATCAAGTGCATAAAGTGAGACATTCTCTTTGTTCATACACTGTCATTGGGTAAAAGCTGCTGAGAGCTCATGTCGAGGGGCAGAATTTACAAAATGGTAGACATCATGGTGCTCTGTGAAATTGACTAGCCCTGGAATGATTGGGGAAATATAAGCTTATGCAAATTAGATGGAAATGGTTAATTTTGAAAGAGAGCAGCAGTAAAAGGATTGATCGCTTATTGAATATTTGTAACTTATTTTGAACATCAAACACTGTCCAAAATATTTTGCATTGTAGTTGAATGTTTCCCTGATTTATCACTATGGAACTGCAAATTTGCCTCGCATGGTCTTAGGATGAAAAGTTGGACATACAGGGATTTGTGAAATCTTTGTGTCATTTGAACTCTTTAACCTACACGGTTGGTCCAAACCAGTTGTTATCAATGTTGAATAGGGAATGGGTGGTGGTGAACTGGTTAAGAATATCTGAAAATTTCTTGATTGGGGAGATATACATACATATATATGTATATATATATATATATATATATATATATATATATATATATATATATATATATATATATATATATATATATATATATATATATATATATATATATATATATATATATGTATGTATGTATATATATCATCTGCAGTGTATGACTTTTGTCGAGAAGATACCCTCAAATTCTAATAAATATACAATGACTTAAATTCCAGCAATTTCAGCATTTCAATTAAATACTACTGCAATCAATACCGTTTTACAGTGATCATCCTATTGAACCTCCTAAGTGTTATTCTTTGAACCAATCCTAATTGATTGCCTTTGGAACAAACCAATATCTTGGCCGATATAGGGGGAAAAAGCATCCATGATGTCCTCTCATGATATCAAAATGGTCTGAGTTCCTACAAGATGATGCAAGAATATTGACTGTCTTTCAATTCCTCAATGTCACCACCCTGGTACTCCTTCACAGCGTGACAACCTGTGGATCAAAAATTCAAATTATTATTATATAATATTGTATAGTGTTTTGATGTCAACTAAGGACAGACCATTAGATTTTGAGAGGTTGGTGGTGGTCGCAATCAGTTTGTGAATATTTTTTTACAATCATAAATTTAAAAAAAAATTTTCAAAGTAACTCATGATATGCTAATTTTTTTTCAAACTGTCAGATCTATCATTTTTTTGCCTTCTCATTTATTTTTTATTTTGCAAACCAGTCTGAAGATTTTTTTTATCCAGATTTTTTGCTTTGAATTTTTTTCCCGTTTTTGACCATCCCCTCCCAAGGTCTAATGGTCCATCCCTAATATGTTTGGTTCTACTCCCAACAGCATGTTGAGATATTGAGTATTCAGCTTGTCAACTCAGCCTGTACATCATACAGACTGCATCGTTATTGTTGACAAATGAATTCTGGTCTGGACTAGAATTTGAATGTAAACAATAACAGTGTATTTTACATGTATACATGCTGTGTCGACACAACTAAATAGTGGGTGTTTCAAACATGCAATGGATGTTGTAATTGTTGGTCACTGTCACCTGACATGACCACCAAACAGTTACATTTTTCTGATAAATTAGCCCTTAACTCTGTACAGTAACAAAAAAATCTACCTTTTATTACTGCATTTCCTGTGCATATTAATACTAAATTCAGGGCAAGTTATGCTGATAATGGGCCCTTGAACATGTATAATTACACTAAAAATCTACATTACTAACCCGCTATAATTTTTATACATATTACAGGGCCAGGTACTTTTGCAAAAGGATATGCAATCACAATAGTAAAGTGTGACATAAGTGGTTTCCAATGTGTATGACAGCAGCAACTTTACATTCCACACTATATCTTGCATAGGTAATTCATGTTCCAAGGCACGTTAGTCAAATATCTGTTTCAGGATATTTTTGAATGGTTCATCCTTAACAAATAAACCTCCACAGCTTGTTTGTAAGAACAATCTCTGTTGTGAAGCTGTATGGGTCTGTGATTCCGTTGACAGGTGACATAGTTCAAATGTGAAAGTTCAAGAGTAAAAGGTCATGACCTACCTGTTCGTTGTATGGAAAGCCGCCATATTTCAGTTTGGAGAACAGCACCTTTCCATTGACTGTGATTTCAAAGGATTCTGTGAAAGAAACAATCAAAATCATAAGTATAAATAAATTCAAAATTCAGTGATTTAAAGGACTAGTAGCTGTGACTTTTGATGATTTTTTAATGAATTATGTTTTATATTTCGATTGCAAGTTTGTTCTACTCCCAAGAGCAGGCTGAAATGCCAACTATTTAAATTGTCAACAACAATGAGTATATGTGTAGAATGGAGTCCAGACCAGAATTCACCCGTCAACAATAACAATGCAGTCTACATATGTACAGACAAGCTGAATACTGTGTATCTCAACATGTATATCAAACATGGCACTACTTGTCTTCTTCTATTCTAAAAATAAATTTCAAAAAAGCCTTCCTTAAAACTCCAAATATGTTTATTTTGCACATCTAGGATGGAATTATGAAGTTATCTTTACCCTTTCACCATAATGGTTTGACCCAAACCCATCATTATCAATGGTGGTCGTGGACTGTGAAAATGGAATTAGGGGGTGACGAGACTTGAGACTGATGACTTTCATTACATGCTCACCAAACAACCATCAGATTTATGATATTTTGACAGTGGTCAGGAGGACAAACAAATACCATTTAACAAGATTTTCTAATGGCAAGAAAACTTAGCCTGTTCACCCAAAGTCCCTGTAAACAGGATTGAAGTCATTATTGAAAAACAATGGGTCTGGGCCAAACCATTGTGGTGAAAGGGTTAATCAAGCTATACTGATTGAAATTAATTTAGAGTGCAAAATGCTAGTCCATTGACTCTCCAAACAACATAAATGTTGCGAGTCACTTTGAAGTGTTCTCAGCGTTTTGAAACTTCTTTCAAAATCAAATCTTGCTTCAGCAGCACTGTCACTCCCTCAGTTGTGTTGAAGATTGGAACACAACCATGGCTGAGGCAGGGTACAAATAACTGAAAAAATTAGCTATCTGCTTTTATCAAATAGAACTAAAGTAAAGTACATAAGATATAATGACATGATACAGCTAACAATACTAGAAGCTATCTTACGACTTCTGCCAACTTCTCCAATAACCTCCGCATCAGAAACTGCTTGACGGATCTGGTCAGCGAGTTCCTCATAGCGGGGCTCGTAGCCTCATCCACCACTGGAAAAAAAAAAGAAAAACAAAAATATGGTTTTGGCAGGTAACGTTAACCTTTATAATAACTATGTCATAGCTCTATCAATATCAGTGAATTTTGTTACGTCATCCCTCCAGATTATTACTATAACGTATCCGATTATCCAGCATTGTGGCCCCAGATGTTTTATAAATCTACAAATTCACTGGCATTGCCAAAACTATAAAATAATGGCAATAATATACCCTCTTGCAACCCATAATCGACTGAAGTAACCTTTGCACTCGACAATGTACTCGGCTTTGCTGTGTAGCCAATATGTCAATGCATAGCCGTACATTATGTCATGCATATTTTTTACATTATCATTACATTCATAGACCCAAGAGAAAATTCTCGAGGGTCTATGTTACAATGAATTATTTTTACATATAAACATTAGCCTATACCCATCATAAATTGTACTTGAAATAAACTAGATAATGAACTATACATTTTCGATGATTAAATGGTGTACAGGAGAACACATTGCATTGCTTGTAAATGCGATGATAATAGAATCCAGTTGACCTGGGTCAAATTGGTTAAAGGTCAAATAGAATAGAAAGCGTAAAGTTCAGTGACATTCGGGATTGAAGGTCAATTTTGCCGGACTATTTACGAGTATTTGTTCTTAACGTTTTATGTGTGTTATTGTGCACCCCCAGGTATTGCCAATGAAAAATATTGCTTTCTTCTGGCCAAATTGCTCCTGTATGGTAAAACGCGGTCCCTCCACCGTGAGAAAACTCTAATAAAACACTTCAATGGAAATATTCTGACTGCATCACCTTCGATACGCGACGATCCTTGAGTGAAGGACGGCCTGGGGCGCGATTCACCGGGCCCCGTGCCCCCATCATGATTGACTTGTTCTGTTGTTCTGCAGAGCTGAGGGGGCCGAAAAAGGGTAAACACCGTTGTAAAAGCCTTAAATGTCTGTCAAATGTACTTACCAATATTCAATATGCACCTTTACCATGATGAAAACCGCAAACTTGAGAAAATTCCAACAATACACGTAAACCTGAATATTGTGGACAAGGGTTTTGCAAATCACTATAGCTGCACTGTTGTCACCTGACACTTACAGTCACGTGACTTTCTGAAGCGATTGTTTGTTTGTGCTTATCTCCAATACAAGTCTTGAGTCTCTCAGTCTTTTTTACCATTACGCTTTTGTTGTTTTCCTCACATTAATGCAGTGCAGTATAAATTGGTTGGTCATGATTGTTTTTCATTTAAGGTGGCTGGAAAAGCTATTTTTGCACCAATTCTTTTCTCAGAGTTAATGTCAAGTTTCAAGTGTTAGAATCAACATATTTAGTTCAAATTTTCAGGATAACTCCCTTAGGCCTAATTAATACTTTCTCCAAAGAATATAAAAATTGTATATCTGAAGCCATAATTTTGAAATATGACACCAGTAAATATTAAAATTTAATTATTCATATTTTTTTAACATATTTGAATTTAATAATGATTGGATAGTACTTAATATTACCAAATTGGTTATAAATATGTTGACACTATTAATTGTAAGATGTGTCGGCAGGATTTGTAAATAAAATTTGTTTTTATGATTTTACATAGGTTTACATATCAAAAATTTATTTAAAAATTCATTCAAATTTCAAAATGTGATTTTTCAAAAAGTACTTCAAATACAGGAAAATCGTGCCATAGTCATCTTTTCAGTGTAACCTTGTTAATAGGCTGTAAAAATTCCGTGTCCATATCTCATTTCAACGGTTGGATTAAATTGGTATAAAATTATGTAGGAAAACTGTTATTCTGTCAAAAATCTTGAAAATAAGCCATATTTGCACCCCTCTTTTGAAGTCACAGAGCAGTCTTTTTGGTTAATCTCATTTTTGACACCTCGACACTCAAAGAATCCAAAAATGCATAATAGCAGTCACTAACTCTGAATGCAAGCACTGCCTTGTCAAACTTTCCTGAAAAACAGCAAATAATGACTTTCCCTTTTCAAACATTTATTTAAAGCTAGAGGACCTCTACCATAGTTAATACACTAAGGACTCCCCAACTTCTTCTTATTTGGTCAGTTTTTCAGAAGTTTCAACAAGCTATAACTCTGCAATGCCTTTGTGCCCAAATGTCTAGTTTTTTTTATTCCACAGAGAATGTTGACTACTTTTATATTTTAATAGTTTTATTGAAGTTTATAACTGACGCTCTAGCCTTTCCAACCACCTTAAGTTTGTAATTGTTGCGGTTAAGATATATCAATTATAAATCTGGTTGTAGAAGTCGACTCATGCGTCTCTCTGCCCAAGGCACAGGCACCGCCGTATTTATTGATTTATTGATACCACAGCGTTTTTACATTGCTGAAGAAAAGCGCTCAACTACTGTGCCAAAGGCTGTTTCTCCACACTGCAATGTTCACAGTTGTGAGGACGCACCGTGACGTGCACCATATGGGTAAACAATTTCGACTTGCAATTTTTTGTCGCGTTCCAAGCTTTTCTTTTGTCCAATTTTGCAAGTTATGCATATTTTTTCTCCTCGAATCATAGGGGATTCGATCTCCGATGATGACGATGATGATGATGATTAAATATTTAAAAATGAAGATAAGTAAAAATATATTTGGACTCAGTAAATTTGTTGTTATTGTTGTTGTTATTGTTGTTGTCGTTGTTGATACTATTTGCAGAAAAGAACAAAGTATGCGCTGCAAATTTCAACACAGCCTAACTATACATGTGCGTCGCAAATTCAATACAGCCTAACTATACATGTGCGTTGCAGCCTAACTATACATGTGCGTCGCAAATTCAATACAGCCTAACTATACATGTGCGTTGCAGCCTAACTATACCTGTGCGTTGCAAATTCAATACAGCCTAACATTACCCAAAGGGTGTCACTTCATTGCCACACACTTTTTTTCGATCGCCAAAAATGCACCTAGCATGCATCGAAATCGGTAAAATTCGACGTAGGGTCAAAGCACATTAGTCTTTCTCAATAATACTCCAACATTTTTACCTCTTATCGATGAAAAGTCGAGAAATCAGCAAGTTTTTCAGCGTATCTGGACGTCTCTTACATTTCAGATTTAAAAGGCACGGCGGTGTATTGAGTCACGTGGGCGCTTTTCAAATCGAACCAATAGCAGAGCTCGCCAAAATGCACCCAGCAAGCATCGAGAGCGGTAAAATTCGATGTAGGGTCAAAGCACATTGGTCCTTCTCAATCATATACTCAAACATTTTCACCTCTTACCGATGAAAAGTCGAGAAATCAGCAGGTTTTTCAGCGCATCTGGTTGTCTCTTACATTCCAGATTTAAAAGACCGCGCGCGTCACGTAGGCGCATTTCAAATCGAACCAATAGCAGAGCCCGTACTGAACGAATGGGCCCAGCGTGAAAACCCGGCAGTAACGTAAGTTTCTCACGTCTTTGGAAGACTATGGGTGACACTGTCTGCGTGCGTCTGCATACGAAATTCTGGTAACTTTAACAGTTCCAGTTCACCCGCAGCAAGAGATCGTTCTTTCCAAAGATGTGAGAAACTTACGTTGCTTCCGGGTTTTCACGCTGGCCCATTCAGCTCTGCTATTGGTTCGATTTGAAAAGCGCCCACGTGACTCAATCCACCGCCGTGTCTTTTAAATCTGAAATGTAAGAGACGTCCAGATACGCTGAAAAACTTGCTGATTTCTCGACTTTTCATCGTTTAGAGGTAAAAATGTTGGAGTATTATTGAGAAAGACTAATGTGCTTTGACCCTACGTCGAATTTTACCGATTTCGATGCATGCTAGGTGCATTTTTGGCGATCGAAAAAAGTGTGTGGCAATGAAGTGACACCCCTTGGGTAATGTTAGGCTGTATTGAATTTGCAACGCACATGTATAGTTAGGCTGCAACGCACATGTATAGTTAGGCTGTATTGAATTTGCGACGCACATGTATAGTTAGGCTGTGTTGAAATTTGCAGCGCATACTTTGTTCTTTTCTGCAAATAGTATCAACAACGACAACAACAATAACAACAACAATAACAACAAATTTACTGAGTCCAAATATATTTTTACTTATCTTCATTTTTAAATATCTAATCATCATCATCATCATCGTCATCATCGGAGATCGAATCCCCTATGCTCGAATTACAGACTATCTTTTGTGTGACAATCAAGAGAGTATATGCAATGCTGTACGCAAAAGCCACTGAGATAGAAACCATATAGTTGTGTTTTGCTCAGCCCATTTTCAGCAATTTTTCTCGGTATAGGGCGCGGCGATTATTTCCCTAATTTTGACCAACCCTCCCTAAGATCGAATGGTCGATCTCTTTAAAGTTCTGGTAGTTCCTGATTTTTGAACTTTATTCAACTGGCCGAATTAAAAAACGGGTCAATGTACATCGATCGAACCACTTTGTACAAAAGTCTAGGGTTGTTGACCGAATTTATCAGAGGCCATGCTCAAGCATATCGACAATAAAGCAGGAGATATTTTCGACTATTAAAATTGTTAACAAACTAATATAGTCAGGTGTGATATGGCATATTTTTTGAGCTTTAATTAGGCCTAGTAATGTATTTTTACAACATTTTGTTCAAAAACTCAAAAATTTGTACATAATTTACCAAAATAAACTTTATCTTTATGTAAACAAGCGACAAGTCACTGAGTCCGGCGTTTTTGTAGGCGAAGTATGACGTAAGTACGTCGAGCTGCCGTATTACAGACCTTTCAAATTTTCGACTGTTTGAAACTGCTGAGGACTCTGCAAGCGAGCTGGGTAAAAGCCAAACACACAAACTACCCAAAGGAAAGAAAAACATACTGTTGAATGGTTGGGTTAGTTCAAACGTCCGCTGATTTCTCAACTGCTCACGGATAAGTTGCGGGGTGATCACTGATGTGTATCAAAACAAGAAAAATAGAGTATAACAACGGCAGAAATATAGCGACGTGCAATATTAATGAGCGAAAAATCACACAAGAAGTCACGGCATGCCCGTCCCAGTTGATTCAATCCCTATTGGAAATGGTTTGTTCCAATGACGATATCGGAGATGCGCTGCACACGTGTGTCCTAGTAAAAGTGTCAACTCCGATGAGCAACGAACGGGGACTGTGGGATCAGTGGAGCTGGATCAGTCGACAAGGTGAGGCGGTTCTGGACGCACAAAGTCAGTTTACAGGTGAGGACATATTCTTTGACCCGAAGTAGTAACATAACTACTATCTGACGAATATTTCCCCTGAAATATGCCAAGTGCTGTGTATCTGTCACGACAACAGTCTCTAGGCTTTACTGAACTGTGACCTTACACAAACCAAATGTAATTCCGCTGTGATCATAAAGTTAATTGTAAGTCGTAAATTGCGCAATTCATCGACGTGTGCAGTCCTATACATTTTAGTCTGAACCTTTAAGAGAGAGAGAGAGAGAGAGAGAGAGAGAGAGAGAGAGAGAGATTTCCTTATCTAATAGTGCAAGGTCACACATATATATGCGCGCTTTTATCAGTGTGCGGTATGAAGATGTTGCAGAGTTTCGCTGCGCAGTCTCCTCTCTTCAGTCTCTTAGCCGTATCGTTAGAAGTACATTTTAGCTAGTTTTACGAAAAGCGAAATCGAATATTAATAACCCGCATGAGATATGATGAACCGTCACTTCTTTCGGGAAAGACATCTACCCTTATTCTGAATAATAAACGGTAAGCCCTACTGAAAGAGCGCGACAAAAGTACATGGAGAGCGCACGCAGCCATTGAGTTGTAAGTGCAAAGACCCCTTTTCGCTTACCATGGAGTGATTTTTGAAAGTTTTAGAAACAAAAGAACAAAAAAAAACCCCGACGCTATATTTTGTTTAAAGAGAGAAAGATGACCTAAAGGTGGAGTTTCTGTGATGACAAGGCACGTACGCAAACCACTTCTTTCAGTTCAACGACGGTCTATTCAACCCCCCCTCTCTCTCTCTCTCCCTCTCTCTCGCTCTCTCTCCCTCTGAATTTGAAATAGAAAAGTTAAAAACACGGCTTATTACAGAACTTGAGCTACTCCATTTTCCCGAACATTTCATCTGTTTCTACAACAGCTATGCGAACAACTTACATCTGTGTGTTCCATCAGAAGTATTAGGTCTCCATCACCGACCTTTGAAAGTGAATTGCACCAGATACAGTGCGCGCCGCGCTGAATGGTGCAACTTCAAGCCATGACCCGAGACAGAGATTACAGGCGTGCGTCACGTCGCTTTCACTTTTTTACGCACACCGATAGCTCTGTACCTTGCAACTCCACCGGTACAACTCTCACCCGATTTCGAGAAACACCAAAAATAAACGACCCCCCCCCTTTTATGAAAAGAAAGAATAGCTTGGTACGGTGTCGACATTCATGGTGTCACCTTTCAGCATAAATTCAATCTGTTGATATCAAATAATTATTCACATCATTCAGTTTAGTGACTGGGCCTATGTTCAGAACTAGCGAAATCTTTTGACGTCGTCGAAGGAGTACTTACTTCTTGACGTTCGCTAAACTGTTCAAATTAAAACTAAGCGAATTTGCGATAGTTTTTACACTTTTCAGTCGTTGTTAGAAGAGACATTGCAGGTCTGTGTTCTAGACAGCCATATTTTTTTTTCACTTTCGTACCCATTGTGGCTAGATCTGTTCATTCCTGTCGGCAGAATTTTCAGTTTTCATTCCTAATCGTACGCCATACAAAGGGTTCCATTGAAGGGTGTTTGAAATGATAGTTGATACGAGTAAACGGCGAGAATTGATACGTGCAAAAATGTTCGGAACATTTCAAAAACAAACTGTTGGACTTAGAGTATCAATTACTAACATGATTTCGTATTAGTACACGCCGAGGCAAACGCGGTGTTAAACTGCTCTGCTGTCACTGAAAAAGGGTCACGAATGCGACTAGCAGGGTCAAAATAAACTTGACCGTATGTGAACTCAGCAGTATGACCTCATAAAGTGCAGGCTATGTCAACGGCGACAATCACTTAGCGCCGATCGGGAGTAATCAAAACAATACCCATCTTTTGGCTATTCCATTTGCTCATAGGAGGGAGGCTTGGAATGAGGGGCAAAGGAAAGTCTGCACATGCGTATCAGCTTCTACTAGTGCATGTGGTCACGTGCGACTATCTTTCATTTATTTTCAAATCTCAATTTTGGCGAACAAACTACCCCTATTCAATTTTATCAATTGCATAAAAAGAACCAAAAACATATCACTTGATGTATTTAGGGTAAATAAACACAAAAATTAAATTTAACTACATCTCTGATAAGACTTGAAAATCATTGTGTTTGATATTGTGATACTGGGTATTTGTTTATACTGACCTATACTGTACCCTTAGTCATACGATATTTGAACAAGAAATGATAGCACGCACAAAACATCATCTTCAACTGGGTATGAAGTACACAGGAGATGCTAAATACCGCACGACTGTTGAGCAATTTCATGTGTTTTCGACATTGTTTGGTGAGCATGTACCCAAGAAGACCCTTTCTAACAAAAATATTGTTGAAAATTCATGAAAAAGTTTAAGAAGTTTTTTGCAGTATGTCAGGTATATGCTTTAATCATTGCATTTTTTTAAATGCAAGTTTTTAAATTTGTCTTTAAATGTTCACAGAATGGCCCTCAGTAACAGTTTGCGACAAGGTCGTCGATTACTATGCCAACACAGAGGTGCTGTCGCCGTAGCAATCACACACCATGATTTCAGCACGTCGTCACAGCAACAAGACAAGCACAGTTTCAAGTGCCTTATCGTAGGCGGTGGTGCTGGTGGAATCGCCATGGCAGCTAAACTAGCGAGGAAACTTGGGAAAGGACAAGTCGGACTCATTGAACCTCATGAGGTAGAGAAATAAATCCTGTATCTCATTCACCCCAATTTTCAAGTGGATTGGTCTGACTCAATTTGCCTAAAAAACACAGCAAATTTCTGAAACCACAGATGCTGAGAAATTTTTCTGTGTCTCTGAAACTATTAGTCAGTTTGGCTGAAACTTTGTTTTTGCTGAACTATTTCTGAACAGCCAATTACTACAACGACAATTACTCCCTAAGTTGCTGTAAATAATGTCAATCACCCCTTAAGTTGCTGTAAATTATGTCAATCTACCAATCAGATATAATCTTTAGAGACACTACTGATTGTTATCAGGTGCACAGATTCACTGCATATGCTGCTGTTTTGAGGCATAGACTCTCAAAAATGTGTGAGTGTATCAGAAAAAGATCTTTTTTAATCGCAATCAATGGCCTTTACACAGAGTCAGTTGAACAATAAGTCAAACCTGAAACTTACCGTTAAAGTCATTTTATAAGACGCGTCTTTTATTATGATGTTGCAAATTTTGAACCCAAATTATTTCTCAAGAGATGGGGTGCGACTTATAATATGTACTTTTTGCAGTTTTAAAGGGGGCATGCCACTAATAACATGGAAATTCTCAGATTATTTTTTTTTCGAGGAGTGGGCGAGGGGGGCTACTGAAAGAAGTTTGCCTTTATTGAATAAATAACTTTAAAACGTAATTAAAGAAGAGTTTGCTTATGGTAGTTCTCTTTTGGAGGATGTGGTTGCCCATGGTTGAGAAACATGTGAAGTGATACAATTTTATTGAACCCCAAGGAACAACAAAGTTTCAACTTTTGATGAATAGAGCCGACCTCAATGGTGGCTGGTAGTGTGACAGCTGTGCTGGAAAAGGGGTGCGACTTATAATGCATACGTTTTCCATTTTTGAAAATTTAAGGATTTCATCCTACTCAAGTCAATCAAACGAGGGTGCGACTTATAATGCAGATGCGTCTTATAAAATGACTTTAACTATCATACTAAAGAACTGCTCAAGCACAGCAGACTCTTATTAATTTTGTTTTCTCATATTTGCATAAATTGTGCATTCTTCGCATAGAATCATGTCTATCAGCCAATGTGGACTCTTGTGGGCGGCGGCCTAAAGAAGATGGAACAGTCAATCAGGCCTCAGTCTGATGTCATGCCAAAGAACTGCCAATGGATTGCAGACACTGCTGAGAAATTTGACCCTGACAATAACACAGTTGTCACAGGGAAAGGTCATGAGGTCAAGTATGAATATTTGATTCTTGCGACCGGTATTCAGCTCAACTATCATCTGGTAAGATTTCATTCAAAATCGTTTGCAACCTTGATATCGTTCAAATTAACAATCCATTAGTACCAGAAAACAATAATTCAAATTTTATTAACCCCTTGAGTGCTTAAGTCAGTCATTGTCGACAGTATAAGATATATGACCTTGAAAATTTTTTTCAGATCCAAACAATTTTGTCATTTTTGCTGAAATTTTGTTAAAAAACTGTCACCAATGAGGAGTAATGACAGTTTGGTCCAAAATTTTAAAGCAATTACAGAAAAATTCATAAAAATTTGTAAAGTGTTAACGTTGCACCAGAATTTTGGTGGGAAAAATTACAGCACTCAAAGGGTGAAAGATGTTTGTTTACCTCTTAACCACTTGTAATTTTCTCATCATTATTGTCTTTTATTATTCTAAAATTTCGCTTCTCAGATCAAAGGTCTTCCAGAAGGCTTCAAAGCTGATCCACAGCTGTGCTCAAATTACTCCATGTTCACTGCTCCGAAAACTTTCCCAGCAATCCAGAACTTCCAAGGAGGCAACGCCATATTCACATTTCCAAACACTCCCATCAAGTGTGCAGGTGCTCCACAGAAGATAATGTACTTGGCTGAAGACTATTTCAGAAAGGTGAGTACTTGGAATCTTTCCACCCCTACTTATAAGTGTGTTGGTCCAATAACAATTAGTAACAGCAATGGGATTTTACCAAAACTATGGTTAGACTTGTAAGATATGCATCTGTCATAATAGTTTCATACAACCTAAAATATATGATAATCATATATTTTTGGTCATATGGCCAGTTTTATTCTGTATTGATGCAAATAACCCTGTATAAAGCATCGTTGATATTTAAACGGCCGATGAAATTGTCTTTCTTGAAGCAATTTTATAAAGTTTATTTCATCATCAACTTGGCTGTTAGTAGCAGGCTTTAGGCAATTTTGACAAGAATAAAATACAAAAAATTAATTTGTATTTCCTGTGCCCTGATAAATGACATTTTTTAAAAGTATTTTTAAATTATTTAAAATTATTATTTTTAAAATTTTTAAAATTTTTTTATAATTATGTGTCACTTTAGAATGGAAAAAGAGACTCAGCCAATGTGATATTTAACACTTCCTTGGGAGTCATCTTCGGAGTCAAGAAGTACGCTGATAGATTGACTGATGTTTACAAGTCACGTGGTATCACCGTCAATTTTAAGCATAATCTGATCGAAGTCCGTCCTGAAAAACGAGAAGCAGTTTTTGAAGTTTTAGAATCGGACCCCAAAGAGACTGTCACTTTCAATGTAAGTAAATATTCTTGCTTGCCTCATTTGCTTCTGAAATTCCATCATGAAAGGGCCAGTAGCTATTTTTGTTTTGAAATATCAGCTGCAGTTTCTTGTTCCACTGACCAAAACCTTGGTTTAGTGGTCATACAAGGGACCAAGAAAAAAGTGACCACTACATGGAGATGGCATTTCTCTTGAGAGTGCAAGGTGGTTTATCATTGGGTGAATTTTTCAGGTGAATTAGAACTGATGCAAAATTTTGTATTTAAGGTAGTTTGCACCTCAAAACTGAAATTTTTATTCCAACTTTTCTCAAGCAAACATTCAACCAGTCTCTTTCAAAATCAAGAATAAATATCAGGGGTCATTGTGCAAATTTTGTTACTAGAGAAACAAATTAACCAAGATTTACCGATATTTGATATTTCAAAATGTCTGCCACCCTTGTGTTATTTCTATGGGAAGAAATCGTATTTTCACAAAACTAAGCATGGGAAATTTTTTTTTAAATTGTAAGCTTGAAAATGAGCCTCCACAAGTGGCAGACCAAAAGTGTATTGTAAAAAAGTTTGAGAGTCAGAATATTTGTTCCCAAGGAGCTTTCTAACTTAAAAGTTGATATAACTTTAATGTTTATTTTTCGCAGTATGATATGTTGCATGTCACGCCTCCGATGAGTGGAGTCGATTCTGTGAGAAACAGCGCCCTCGCAGATGAAAATGGATATGTCGATACTGTCAAAGAAACGCTACAACACAAAAAATATCCAAACGTTTTTGGAATTGGAGACTGTACTAATGTGCCTACTTCCAAAACTGCAGCAGCGGTTGGTAAGTGGAAAAACCAGTTCATTTTTTTTTTGTTTGGTATTAAAGGGACAATAGTGGCAACTTTTGATGATTTTTTTCACTGATTTTGTTTTCAATGTCAACCATAATTTCTTGTTCTACTCCCTGGTGCATGTTTAGATACACAGTATTCAGCTTGTCAACTCAGTCTGTACATGTGTAGACTGCATTGTTATTGTTGACAAGTGAATTCTGGTCTGGACTTGAATTCAAATGTAAACAATAATAGTGCAATTTACATGTATACATGCTGTGATGGTAAGACAAATAGTTGGTGTTTCAACATGCTTTGGGAAGAAGAACAAGAACTTGCGATTGTCGTACAAAGCAAGAGAGTGAAGAAAATGATAAAATATTATAGCTGCTAGCCCTTTCAATTAGTTACAAAACTGACATTTTTTATTTTTTTGTTTAAAGTTAAAAAAAAAAGAAAACTAGATCAGAATAGAGTTTTTTTAACATTGCCTCATTCAAATTGTCAAGAATCTGAGTATAAAAGAAAGAAAGAATGTGTATGTTGCATGTAAAAGTTCAACCCTTTCATTGCAATGGTTTAGCCCAACGCCATTGTTTTCGATGGCGAGTGTAGACCTGTTGACATGGAATCAGGGGGTGAACAAGTAGGTACACCTTTTATATACTGAATTTGGGTACAGCTTAATTGTTGCTTCCTGTGTCTGTGTCATCGTTGCTGAAAATTTACCATGTGCTTGTGCATCTGTTTCAAAGGTTTAATTCTTTGTCACTGATTTCTTCATCCAGCTGGTCAATGTGGCGTATTGCTGCGGACAATTTCTGCCGTTATGAAAGGCAAAACACCAAAACCAAGGGTATGTATACACTAATCATCATACATGACTAAATACTCTAATAGTAAGTTTTCAGTATCTGCTTCCCTATCTCATGCAATTTGAGGTGGCATGGACAGCGCCCTCAAAGGACGGTTTACTGAGATGGTCACTCCTGTCAAAGATGTACACCTTTTTCTACATCATGAACATCATATAGAAAATGAATATTTTTCAATTATAAGCCACAATTTGTGATCTAATTGTTACCCAGGTCAGTGAGCTTTGTTGATGATATTCTCAACATGCACTTAGTGATTCCAAGAATTACAGTGCCACTATGACGTCTTAATTTGTATATGTGCAAAAGTATGATATAGATGTATTTAGCAGATTACTAGGTATGAAAGTGTTCATCCAATCAAATCGCAGTATGTAAATCTGACCTCTGAACTCTGACCAATCCTATTCCAGTATGATGGTTACACATCTTGCCCCCTCATAACCGGATACGGGAAAGCTATCCTGGCAGAATTTGACTTTGATGGGCAGCCTCTGGAAACTTTTCCGTTCGACCAAGGTCGGGAGATGAGAACCATGTACCACTTGAAGAAAGACATAATGCCAGAGATTTACTGGCAAATGCTGCTGAAGTGAGTACAGTGTTCCATTTTTCAAGAATGAAACAAATAATATGGAGAAGGATAAAAAAAATTTCATTTCACAAGACAGAGAAATATCGACTGAATTTCTAATGGAAACTACTACTGCTAGTATCTTTCCTTCGAATCTGAAGAAAACAAATTGATACAAAAAATATGTTTATTTTAATTCACATGTCATATGTGGTCAAACATCAGTTGTGTTTGACCTCCCACTTGATCCTGGAGGTCAAAGTTCAATATGTGGCAACTCCCCTATTACATTTTATACATAGTGTTGATGTTGAACAGATTTTATTCATACAAAGTACACTCAGTGTGACAGTTTTCGGACAGGGTTGTGAATTTCGCCGTGCCGTTTCATAAATGACGAGCACTACGAAATCTTATTACCACACCTTTTGAAACTTTATTGTGCTTATCCTCAAACTGTTAACACGACGGAAGTGGTATTTAGCAAATTTGCAAATTGTGGACCCCATGTTGAGTGCGTAGTATTGGTTGCTATCGCAGTAATCAGACGTCGTATTTGGAATGTGATTATAGGGGCTAATATTGATATTTTGAAACTTCAAACCCCCGATTTTCAATTTCGATGTTTTAGAAAACTGTTTGTAAAAATTTTGTGATAAATTAGTTACATTCAATCCATTGACGACACAACTATATTTCGACATGTATAGTGCTTACATATCGGACATAGACTTCTGTGTTTGTTGCTTCCGAAACCTTGTATGGAACGGTGTGATAACTTCGCCAAGTTTGTAGCCCGAAATAGCTTCTACCGGAAAAAAAACTATCCAAAACGGGACAGCAGCGTAACCTGCGGTAACATGACTTGTAAAACGCTATCGATAGAGAGCGAAGTGAGTACAACGAACAGCATGTCATTAAATGTCCGAAAACTGAGGTCGTCCGAAAAAATTCACACTGAGTGTAATTGTATGACTATCATTTTTTATTGTTTGTCAAATGCTAATCATCATAATTTGTACAAAAGTCTGCCACATATGATTGAGCTGTCTGCAAATGACGTCATTGTTCTCTCATTAATATGCAAAATTAGATTGCGTGTTTGGAAATTGCCTGTGTAAGAACGACGAAAATTAATCTTAGTAGATGACTGCCAGTGTTAAAGTGAATAATGAAAGATCTATGGCTTTGACTCCAAACTGCACTATTACAACCATGCATGCAACGCTGACATAATTTTGTCAGCATTTCAAGCAGCAGTGTCTGATGTTGCATGTGTGCAGCTATATTTAGTAACCGTGAACTGTGCTATTTAGATGAATTTTTCCGTATATTTTTTCCGCAGGGGATTATGGAATGGACCACGTGTGTACAGAAAAATGATGCACTTGGGATTATCAAGATAATATCCAGTCATTCAGGTTGTGTTCAAATTTTAACAGAATGCTTGAGTTTTCAGCAACAGTCCAAAAAGTTTCCAAGAAACTTTGGACGACTGGATAAAAACGTGATCCGCACAAATCACTGCAAGCCTTCAGCATTGACTTTTGAAAGTTAAATGTCTGAAAAAATCTCTGTCATTTAAGACAAGTTGTCTGGAAAACTTTTATCACTAGGAGACACTCTGCTGAAGTGATAATTATTACCGGTATCAGTATTTCTGGGTTTTTAAAAAATACCTTTCAAATATTTTCACTCTGAAATCTTGCTTTGACTGTTCTTAAAGGAATGAACTTTCAGATGAAATGAGGGATAACGGTCAGTATATGAAGATAAACAAATTGTTTTCTTAACTTTGGCATTTGCAGACTACACGTCTTTTCCTCACAAATTCATATCACTCGATATTTTTTCTGCAAAACTATCTTAGCTGTAAAAATTTTCACACTTTGTGTTCTTCATTTTTAACCCTTTGAGCGTCAAAGTAAATTTTTGTCACCTTTACAAAATATGCCCCAGTCAATTTTTTTCGGATTCTTGCGAAAATTTTGATAAAAAATGTAGGCAATGAAATATGATGTTTTGTTCAAAATTATCAAAAAAATTACAGGAAAATTGAAAAAAAATTATAAAATGTTAACACTAAAATTTTAGTGGGAAAAATTATGGCACTCAAAGGGTTAACTACAGACAACTTGAGACTTTTTAAAATTTTTTTGGTTTTTCTACATCCTTGTAAAGTAATGAGTGGACCTTTGTTCAATTATTCCTGAGTGTGAAGAATTTTGTCCATTTTTACCTGTATACACTTGTATTTTTTCAGTGCCTATGTTTTAGCCATCACCGTAGTAAAATCTGATGTTAGATATTTAATATAACCATATTCATTCCAAAATTGAACAAAAATTCAAATCATCTAGTAATGTTCAAATGTTATAGATCCATGTTTATGATAATTGCTTCAAGAGTATGTATGCACACTCTTTGAAGCCTAAACAGTCGTATCTTTCAACATTTTTTTTATCAGATGGTTTGAAATCAAATACAACATGTACAAGTGCTTACTGAAGTATGATCACAGAACTGTTTTCCAACATTGGGGACAAAAGAACAACTTAAATTTTAACAACTAAATAACAGTTGCAACTCAAATATGGCTGCCACAAATATACAATGTAAGTACCTTAAAGGGACAAAGTCGGCCATTTTTCATGAATTTTGTTTGATGCAAGATACTACTTATATTGTTTGACATGTCGAAAGATACTGAATGAATTGATGACCATGCATATAGTCGACCCTGGTTTTAGACAAATGAAACCATCGCCAAAAATGAATTAATGGTCATGACCATTAATTCATTCTCGCGATGGTTTCATGTATCATGTCTAAAACCGTGGTCGAATATATGCTTGGTTACCAATTCATTCAATATCTTTCAACATTTCAAACAATATAAGAAGTATCTTGTAACAAACAAAATTCATGAAAAACGGCCGACTTCGTCCCTTTAATTTGGTCGACCAAATTCATCACCAAGGATTAAAATGGTGATATTTTCAAAGGCAGTATCCAAAACATCTCTCAGAGATTGAATAGCACTTTATGGTAGGCAGAATGCTAGAGATACGGCAAATCAGGTTTTGATGAGTTATACGCTGTTTGATGAGTGATGTATTTAGTATTGTATCCAAAGAAAAAAATACAATAATTGAAATAGCAGGAACTAAAACAAAAGAAATTTGTTTCCAGAAGTCCAAGATAGAGGGAGAACTTTGAATCAAAGGTTGAAGTGTTTATAGATGCAAAGTACTTCCATCTGCAAAGCCCTGCTGGCTGTAGCCATATTGGTTACTAAGGGCACCATGATGTTGATTACTAGGGACAACCGTTTCTCACTGATATACAGTGCTTTATTGATATTGACAGGGACATATGGCCACTTTTTGACTTTTCTCTGTCATTAATACCTTCTAAAATCCAACCACAGACTATGAACATACGAAATTCATGATCTTTTCTGGTGATAAAAGCTGGACAAAAATTATGCCAAAGTTCTTGGCTGTATCTTTTGAATGTAAACATGATGATGTAACTGGTCTATTGTGTTTAGTTTCAGATTTTGACATTTCAAATTTTATGATTACATATTCCAACACTAGTATTTCCTGTGTATTCATGTCTGCCAACACGATTCAACATTGAACCTTTTTTTTTCTTTCTTTATTCCATTTTCTTATTTTTCCATTTAACGTTCAATTTTAGACAAATGTGTGATATTTTAAGATAGGGCAACAGGTCATTTCCATCAGTGTCATGATATTCGATAGAGAAGCAATCTTTACCACAAGAGGGCGTCATTAATATGAGCTTTCTTCTTTGCCTCTTGCCTGTAGAGGGTGCTGTTTACAATTTTTTTTCCCTGGCAACTTCTATGATGTTGTCTCTATGCTGTTATTTCTATGCAAACATACAAAACCTAGGGGCCGTCGATCATAAAAGCTGACGCACTAGAAACGTAATTCATTAGTTTAAGGGAGGGGGGTCAAACTGATTCGTTTTGGATGTGTCAAAAAAGGACACCAAAATCAAGGGATTACGTTTCTAGTGTGTCAGCTCTAATGATCGATGACCCCTTAATATGTTACTATACAAATTATTTTTAAAATCAGACACTTTGTCTGTTTTTGTAAGGGCAGCCCTCTGTACAGGTATAAGTGGCAATTCACACCTATGACGTTTTATTCAGATAATCGATATAACATGTGAGCATTCCTATTGTTCAAACTTTTTGCTAACTCCTTTTGTTTTCAATTGTAGATTTTGACCCAAAAAATCACTCAAAAGGGGATGGAAGGGTGAAAGATTTATTCTTAGAGCTTATAACCCTTTGACCACTATGGTTTGACCCAAACCCATTGTTATCAATAGTGAGTATGGAACTGTTTACAGGGAATTGGGGTGAACAGGTTGATGAAAAAATCTCTATGTTATTCAAGGCTCTGATCACAAATGACCAATATCTGTTTTTTCAAAGCAAGGTTGTGAATTTGATAGCAGTATGTAATTTTGTAACAATGAGAAATGCTAATGTTGTGACTACAAGTTGACAGAATTGGTCCTCATTTAACCAAGAATGTTCTAATCGCATGGAAGAAAGCCAAATGGCTATTTTTGGGGAATTGTAAAAACCATTGCCATATTATTTTTGCGTGAAATAGTTCGAATTTTTTTGAGATTTTTTATGTTGTGCCATAGCTGCAGTTGAAGACTAAAGTTTACTTTTCTGTATTCTAAATGTAAAATAAAAATAATTACCTGTTACTAGTTCTCCATTGAACTTAGTTGATTATCATTGAATGAGCTGTTATCTCACTGATGAGTTTGAAGAGAAAGCTTGGGCCAAATCTGTAAGAAAAATGCTTCAGGTTTAATTACTTACCATATTTTTGTCTGCAGTTTGTTGATAATGTTTCAATCCACCTAGTTTTACTGTCCCTTTGCTCTAAAGCAAGTCAAAAGTAAGAAAATAAAATGGGTTTGTGATTGACTTACCCATGCATGTTGTTGGAAACTATTATACATTTTTTTAAGTACTAGTCTTGCCACAAAAAGTCTGCCCACTCGTTTAACCCTTTGAACCCGGCTCGGACAGAAATGTCCGATGATGTCATAGAGTACCAGGGGGTCAGGGTGCAATTGTTTAAAGGCTTTGTTTGTTAACCAAAAGAGATTATATTCTTATGGAAATAGATTTTTGTTATGAATAACTTTTTGATTCTGTAAAAATATTCTTCTAAAATATATACAAGCTTTTCTTTTCTCATACTAGTCTGACTGTGCTGTCAATTTACAATCAAGCGTCAATCACATTCTTTCATATAGACAACAGCTGTTTCTTTTGATAAAACTCTCTTTATTTTTATTCTGGAAAACAAGTACTTTTCCCTACCCTCTGTCTGAAGTACATAAAGTATTAGCCTTGCAGACACATTGTGTTGTCTACAAATTGCAACGTTACTGTTGAGAAATTAAGGTAGCATGCTCCTCGGGACAGATGTTCGTCGGGCTCACAAGTTTTTACAATTCTTTTCTGATCTACCACTTGTTGGGGTTCATTTTAACGCTCTTGGAGGAAGAAAAAACTTCACCATCTTAGTTTTTCGAAATGGAAACTTTTATTGTCTGTCATAGAGTTAACACAGGGATGGCGGCCATTTTGAATTTCGAATATTGGTGAATGTTAGGTAATTTGTTTCTCTGGTATCAAAATTTGCATGGTGACCCCTGATTTTTATTCTTGAGTTGGTAAGAGTATGGCTGAAACTTTCCATGAGGAAAATTTTAGCAAAAGTTCCAGTCTTTAACTTTCGAGGCCTATACTACCTTAACTCTAGTACTGACTAAAATTCACTCATCAACAATAAAATTTGACATCATACACGGACAGGTGGGCCAGGCTGTTGACGAATTAAATAGGTATTTTGACATGACGTTTGGAGCAGAACGAGACACTGTATTTTGAAAACAGAATATGAAGAATGGCAAACACATCAGAATATACAGTAAACGGAGCTTTACTTGGGAATTCATACTCATTTATGCAATATACTTTGGTCCTTCCACGAAAACGCTGAACCCCATTTCTGTGACTCAATTATAGAGGGCGGAAACATGAGTCCAACCTCACGTGAGATCAAAATCACATTGCCTTGTTCGAGAAACGTATAAATGATTTCGTGTGGCCCAATTACCTTTCTAGCATACTGCATGAATTTCGCAAGCGAGTCAGTCATCGTTCTTCCGCCGATAAAAATCCAAATTTACGCGCCATTTCTCAACTGCGAGCCACAGCTTACTGTATAAGTGCGAGAAGCTCAACAATTTTTAAGGTCCGACGTGGAATAATTGTTGAATATTTGATATTTACCAGGTAAGCTTTGAATGTTTGAATGTGAATCGCACTGAAATAAGTACTGGGTTTAGAAACTCACTCGAACTCAGCTCGTAAGATGATGTAATCGTTACACTGAGAGTCAAAGGTGAGTACGTTAGAAATGTGTAACGTGAGGAAATACTTGCCCACAAAGCTTCGTTGGAGCTTGACTTGACTTGAACCAGCTATTTAATATTAATTAGTGAAGCCAATAGGTCAAAAGTTACTTTCTGATCACGTTAGAATAGATATAAATCTCTTGCTTAGTGATAAATCCAGATTTTATTAGTGTTTGTTTGTTTGTTAATCCACTCTTATCATACACATATGGTAATTGCTATGCGTGTCCTGAAAATAGGGCAATCCTGCGTATCGTGCCACCATATGTCAAATTGCTAGCTGGGCGGACTTTCTCCGGAATAAATCATTTTCTTGGCATTTACCTGCGAATACATAACCTATCGACATGGTCTTTGTGACTGTGTCGGTTCGAAATTTAAACCCAAGCACAGGGGAAAAGTTGACCTTTTTCACGACGTGCTATGTATCGTACAAGTGCCGCAATATTTCAACATATATGGATACCTGTCCTGGACAACTGTTCCGGAACTACCCGAATGTGCGGGGTGGGGCGTCAACCTGTATTGAAAGAGTACGAATTTAGATCGCACCAAAAATGTCAGGCGGTTGGAAGATTATGGAAGACCGGTCATGACCATAGAAGATAAATGTCAACCGCAAAAATATTGAAATGTAGGGAAAGGGGGTACGCATGCCATGCAAAATCTGACAAAAAAGAAATATTTAATAGGAACACGATAATTAGAGTCAGTCCAAGTTACATTTTGACTCCCGTCGATCTCCTTTTAACGGTACGGTGTTGTTTTGTGTTATCGAAAGCTGTCTTCTCTTCAAATCACTTGCGGTAAAACCTTACAGCAAACTGCGGACATTCGCTAAACTGTTGAAATAACGCGCGATTATTTCTAGAGATATATAAATCAGATAAATCAGTGTTGTCTTATGTAAGGGTATTTGGTTAGCTTTTAAACACCCCATCTCGATATCCATGGTCGTTCAGTCTACCTCCTAGATTATATGACTTGGAACTTTTAATTGGCGTTTAAATACAAGCCTGAGAAGCCCGTGCCTCGGTCGCTTACGTTACCTCCATTGAACGTGTTGAGTGTTTCTTCTTTCTGAATAGACATGCCCAAAGTATGTTGGTACATAAATATCACAACAGAGTAGACATAAATTGAAGTAATACAAGTCAGCAGACTGTGGCGTTAATAAGTGGGGTAGAGTACTAGTAACGCTGTCATGGCCGCAAAGTGTCATCCTCACAGCAGTATACAGATATTTCCTATTTCATTCTCATACCAAAGATTTTGAATTTAAAAGCAGGCCTAAAACTTATGATTAAACCACTTGAAAAGCCCTATTTCAATTTTTTTTATGAAGATAAAATTTAGTTGATTAGTGCCACGGATTCAGACGCCACAGGTGGTTGGCTCGTCTCTCTTCGAGAAGCGCGTATATGATATATCGATATTCTTGTTGTATCTTATACATAGGGGCTTCGCGAAGCGACGAGCCAAGCGCCTGCGGCATGCGCCATCGCGCCAATAAGTGCTGACCGGTGCAACTAAACCGGTAGCATGGGTTGGTTACACATGAGTTTGTTTATTTTCTGATTTAATTATATATACCCTCGCCCTTATTGAATAAGCGATTCTGTGTGATATAAGACACCAAATCCTATAATCTATACACAGGCGCTCCTTAGCTGGTTAGTCTGCTAAGTAGATCGATTTTTGGTTCGATTTATCGATCCCGTAGTCGATATGCCCGCCACTGCAACCTAAATACTCACAGTGGTTGCAGTGGCGGGCATATCGACTACGGGATCGATAAATCGAACCAAAATCGATCTACTTAGCAGACTAACCAGCTAAGGAGCGCCTGTGAATCTATACGTTTACGCAAACACGTCATTTTGGGAATGTTTTCATTAAAAATATCAGCTTTTCTATTTCAGACGGCGTAACTATTGCTCTTAGCGGACGAGGAACGATAGAAAGTATCAAAAAGTGCATTTGGTCTTTGGGTCGATTTTTCATTGTGAATACAGCATTGTAAAACCACTATGCGTTTGAAAGGGTTTTTGAACGAGCCGCGAGCGATAAATATCAGAACCCTCACACCGTGAATTGCACGTAGCTTCTGTCAAACCAAACACAACAATCTGGCGATAGTGTCGTTGGAAACACGATAAAATTATTAGTTTCGCGGCAGGTATCACTCGGAGTTTTTCTGAGCGAAACCGAAGACGCAATGTCACCATATTCTACTATATGGGCTTGCTTCAGTTTTCTTGAGAATGAACGTAGCGTATTGATTTGTATACATGTATTTGTTTTTTTCTCTGCATCTTTTGAGTCAAGATTTGATCACCTAAACTAATTATTACTACATTTACAACAAGCGACAAAAATAAACTTTAAGAATATGGAAGAAATCCTGCGTTATTAAAGCTTGGAGGAAAGAAATTTGCAGAAAATGTACGAAACGGGGAAACGACATTTTCAAACTGAAAAAAGTTCATGAATTCTGAAAAAAAAAATCAAAAACAAAAGACAAAACAAGACGTTTGCATGCTCTGCGAAAGGCGGAATAGGTATGTGAAAGTTTGGAAAGCATACCCTGGTGAAAGCGAGTGAGCTATGCCTTAGCGGAGAGACGAGTGGATTACGGCATGAATTGTTTACCTGCTAATTTGCGGGTCGACATGAATATTGCCAGTGTGGTGGTAGTTGACAGACCATGTTGACAGACAGTGTAGCAGGGCATATACCATTGTTCTGGCAGGGGTGGTAGATTTCGGGAAAAATATACAACTTAATCAAAATCACCTTGAAAATATGAAACGTGCGATTTTTTGCGAATCGTAATGCAAAAACAAAGCAAAGCAAAGCAATGAATAAAATCTCAAACATGTGCACGATCATTTTGACCAGTTTCTCAGGAGTGATAAGTGATCCCGAATGGATTCGCCTGTCCAAATAAAAAATAACCCATGACCTCTCGGGTCTAACGGGTCATTTAATCTGTTACGTTGTTACCGCTATCCGGAGCGGTCTCGAGATCGGGGATCGAAATCAAGTTGGTTTTTATCTCGTACTGCATCCGAACCAAAGCGAGTCTTGACCAAGTTTGCAAATATCGGATGAAAGGTAGGATCCGACAATTCATACATCTATGAATATTTATATCCACAAGGTGAAATGGGATGTCAGCTCGTACATGTGTACAGGTACACGGTGAACGATTGTTCATGAATGTCAATATGTCCCGTGGCACGCATATCAGGCGTGCATGTGGAGTGCTGGCGCATAAACCTTTGGAAATTTCGGCCGCAATATCGATGGACAGTACGCTGTCTTGAGATGATGTAGCACCGAAGTCTGTAAATAATACATGCTGTTGCACATAAGGTATTTGTTGCGTTTCCGTTGACTGGTTCATTGGATATTAAATACACGTTTTCGTTTGATTATCGAATATTGTTTCTATAAGTTACTTATAAGTTATTGATAAAACGCATATCGTTATCAGCTCAGCGATTGGTTCAGTGCATCCTGACACTCAGCACGGCTGTAGTGGTGGTATTGTCAACGTGTTCTGTTTTAGTTTAAAATGATGTTGTGATCGCTGAACATAGAAAGGGTACAAAAGCAAAATTACCGTTTAATCAAGGTTGACTCATGACTGGGATACCAAGTTGGAACTGATGACATGAGGGTCCACAGTCTCAGCAACTTGCCCAACAATGTGCACAGTATATAAATTAAACCAAGCATTTGTTCACTAAGAGGGGGAGTGGCTCTGTACCTATACTAGTGCAAAAAAAAAGGAAAAAAAGAAAAGAAAAAAATGAATGTAACACGATGTAACAGTGGGTCGAATTTTGTAGTTCATTTATAAGGGGTACTTGTTCTGGGCTTGACACAGAAACTAGTGCGCACGTAGTACAAGGGGCTACAACAAGTCATGCCACCTTAGGGGCCGTGGATAATTAAAACATGCGCACTGTGGCCTCAACCCCCCTCTCCTAAACGTAAGTTTGGACGTGCGAACATACAACAAAGTCTTATTCTGTATCAGTATATACCTACAATCGGTGATTACGTCGCTATGAAATAACGCATACCCTAACACCCCCCCCCTGCATACCTCCTCTAAAATCAATCGTTGTTCAGCGCCAACTCGACAATGACGCAACCAAAAGAATGATTTGAAACAGTGTATCCAAAATGATTGATATGTTATTTTAGCTGACGTCTACCGCGTATATACCGGCATGGTCTGACGAATGCTGGTGTAGCGCCCGTGACGGCCGCACTGGCCTGGTACACGCCAATTTCAATGTAGCGATATTTTGCGATACAGAAAAACATGTTGAGAAATTTTGAGATGTGAAACTTGTAGTGCGATTTTTGCGCAGCCAAACCCCTCCCCTTAAGCACAAAAATTGCGTTTACCATGCGGGGGTTTTAATTATCTACGGCCCCTTAATCTAATCGAGTCGGCTATTGCAGTAACGCCAACCTCCGTTGTGATAACTCTGTGAATAATTTTAGGTTTTTTTTGAATTCAAAAATGGAAAGAGAAAACGTGTTATTGCAGCCTCGGTCTCAGTTCACCGTGCCTGTGGAATTATGTAACAGTCACAGGCGTGCTGTTTTCTGGGTAGTTTTTATAAGTGTAGTTCTTACGTTTCGACGTTCTCTTCCGTAGCCTAATCACCAGGTAAGAAACAGAATTATCCGACCTGCCAAGAAAACTGCACGTTCTAGTCGAAAAATAAACACAAATCCTTCATTGAGTTACCTAGTTAGATGCGGAAGCATCTCGGCTGTCCAAAAAACACACTCATGTCACGATAAAATGACAACTTTAGGATAAATCTGCCGTGTTTTGACAAACTAGGCATTTCTGGCGTCCAACGTTGTAATAACGCAACTCATTATTATAATCCTACGCCGTCCGCATCGCTGATTGGTCCGTGAGCAACGCCATCAACGGCATCAGACTGAGATGCACCACTTTCTATGTGCAGACACCGTCCATTATGTTAATGAGTTGCGTTATTACAACGGTGGCCATCAGAAACGCCGATGTTGTCAAAACGCGGCAGATTTATCCTAAAGTTGTCATTTTATCGTGACATGAGTGTGTTTTTTGGACAGCCGAGATGCTTCCGCATCTAACTAGGTAACTCAATGAAGGATTTGTGTTTATTTTTCGACTAGAACGTGCAGTTTTCTTGGCAGGTCGGATAATTCTGTTTCTTACCTTGGTGATTAGGCTACGGAAGAGAACGTCGAAACGTAGAACTACACTTATAAAAACTACCCAGAAAACAGCACGCCTGTGGTAACAGTGTAACAATAGAGGTCTGTTGCAGGCTTCACGCGTATTTTGCTCAGTCAACGTCGGTACCCTCTGAGTGCTTAGTTTTCTCAACAATCGTTATACAATGAGATTATATAAGCTTACGCTGTCAAAGTGGGCACAACAAGTTCTTGTGACTGATGCGATAATGTGAGCGTTATCTGTCAATTGGACCATAAAGTGTAATTTGACCTCGGATGAACCCATACAGGACGATGCAGTTTTAAATGTCCGTCCATATTTCGTTTCTGCGTCTGAAAATTGTAAGAACGCTTTCATCGTCTTTCATCTATGGTTTCTAAATATTGAGGTAACAACCATGTTTACAGAACGAAAGTATGTTGCATGTTTGCAGACGAAAGTATTTTGGCGCCAATTCGTTCATGTGCCGGCTGCAGGCCCTATTCTGGTCATAAACATTTCATCGTGTCGTTTCGGAGACAGTACTTTTCGCGCCAGTCAGAGTGCGCTTTTGACTTCATTGAGGGGTGATCGTTAGATATTTGGGGGGGGGGTTGTCAAAAATGAAAATTTGTTCTGTAAAGATTTGTACACGTATTTACTGCGTGGAGTTCAGCCAGAAAAAGTGGAAATTTTGAAAAAAAGTGTCTGTCATGTAAAATTAAGAGTAAACGACAAGGTACATATATTCCTCTCACTAACAAAATTAATATGTTGTAATTCCGGCCGGGTGACTAGAACTTTGTGCAAATTGTAATGAACCAGAGACCTTTCAATGAAGTTCCTCTGGCGTTTTGAAAGTTGTGGGGTTTGACGTCAGGCACATTTAGGGGTTGAAAGTGCCCTTTTTAACATTTTCACCCCAAAGCCCCACTCCGCCCTGAAATCTTAAAATAAGCTGCCAACAGCAATAATGTTTTAGGATGTATGGTATTTAAATGACTGTCAAATGCATATGTAACCTCCCTGTGTGTCACACATGGCAGGGTAGGAAGTAATTGCATGACAAAAAGTGGGAATATTTCCAATACTTGGTTCATTGTTTTATGCATTATACACTAAATTCATTCATACAAATTGACAAAATATAGTTCAATGTATTGTGTAGTTTTGTCTATTCTGTCGAACAGCTGCAAAGTGATTCTCTTGAGAAAAAATATTTCATCTTGGACCCATCTGTATAAAACTGAATGATTCAGTCATGTGTGGGTCTTCCTATCAGCTGGGTGTGAGATCTGCACATAACAGCATTACAACCAAAAGTTGTCGACATCACCAGAGGATAAATAACAAAGCTCTTACAATTGCTTGTTTTACAGGTTGTAACTGTGGTTCAAGAAGTGAGGAAAATGTCTCTCTTACATCCCATAATCCGAACAGGTTGTTCATTTCCTGCTCTTTGTAGACGGTCAGAGAAAGTGCTATATTGCACAGCGCCCTCTATCAGTCATCTTGCCTTCAGTACGTCTGCTTCGACAAAACAAAAGAAAAGCTATCAAGTGGTGATAGCTGGCGCTGGAGCAGGGGGCTCTGCAATGGCAAGCAAACTTAGCAGGCGACTGGGAAGAGGCAAAGTGGCTGTTATAGAACCACACGATGTGAGTAATAACAAAGGAAAATAGTTATGGTAATTTTCACTTCTGTGTAATTAAGCAAGTCTTAGAAAGCAGTGACAAAATACTAACAGCCAAAAGTCAGCAACTTTGTGTTTTAAGGTAGTATATGCCTTGAAAGTGAAAACAAACTAAACTTTTGGTCAACTTTCCCCAATGAAACTTTCACATGTTCTCCTAAAAAGAAATCCAGAATAAATATATCAGGGGTCAGTTTAGATCTAGACTATCAAATTACCTAACATTTACTGATATTTGAAATTCAAAATAGCTACCATCCCAGTGTTAACTCAAGAGAGACAAAATGCAATATAGATTTTCATGAATACTGAGACAGTACATGTTTTCTTCCTCCATGAACTTTAAAATGAGCCCCAAGAAATTGTAGACCTGAAAAGTACTGTGAAAAACTTCTAGTCTGAATATCTGCCTGTGAGGCATATTCTACCTTAAAGCCATCCATAATACATAATTTTGTTTTTCACTGAAAAATAGAATTGTAAAGTTGATACTTTTTGTTGATTTCATAAATTCTGATAGGCATCTAAGCTTAGGAATTGACGTTCTTTAAGGTTCCAAGACAAGAAATTGACCTTTTTAAGCAAAACAATTCTCAAGTGGTTAATAAGCTTAGAACCCCTTCAAATTATATAATTTTCGAAAAGCCTAGATATAGGGGAACATTTTGGTAACCACAGTTTCACTATTGTTAACATAACTATCACATGACAGGTAATTTGCATAACCTTTCAAAATCTGTTTTTCCTATGTTTTGTTTCAATGCTTCGAGATATGTGGCTGAAATTTGTGTGAGTGCAAACTGTCCTGAGGATCTCTAAAAGAATGTCTCAAAATTTTTTTAAACCTTCTCAAACAATTTTTATGCCAGAAAAACTTCCAGAGCGGTGAATTTAACCCTAGTTGATTTCTTTAAATTGTGCTCCAAAAAAGAAAACTAGCAAGATATAAAATATCTGAGACAGCTTACATTCCAGTGAGTTTGAGTCAGATATTTTGATGTATTGAGAAAAACATAGGGAAAACCGATTTTGTAAACAATGGTGACACTGTGGTTACCAAAATGTTCCCCTACATGTACGCTTTCAGAAAATGTATAAATTGCTTGGGTTCTGAGCTCATGAACCACCAGAGAATCGTCAGATTTAAAAGGTCAATGTCTTGTCTTCGAACCTTAATATCACCTGAAACATGAAGAATATATAACAGTTATCAGAAACAAATTAAACGGCAAAGATATACGCTAAGGGAAGGACCATGTAGTTGTTGACCAGAATTCTGAATTATTTTTCCCTTTTTATTTCAAAAAATTTTAAAATCCATCGTAGAGAAGGCATAACGTGCAAACTTTTTGAAGACTACCATACTCATTTTCAATAGCCGATTGTATGAAAATATTTCAAAAGCATGGCCACAATAGTTCCGCTTTAGAATTATTTGTTCGACATGATTTTTTTCTCATCTTGTGATGATCAACCCTGGAGTTAAAATTCCCAACATACAATAGCAATTAGTTTTGTTCTTGTTATTTAAACTGTCATCTGCATGGTCAATATCTGTAAAGTTTTAATAATAAAACAAATTCGTTTTCATTCTTTTCACTCAAGATTGTTTAAATACAAAATACTACCAGTTTTCTTGGCAATACAAGGTATACCATTGGATGCAATATACAATATTCTTGATTATGAATAAATTCTTTTCAGCAGCATATATGTAGCACTTTGCAAATCCATGCTGTTTAGAGGTCAAATAACAGGTTTTAACAAGATTTAGAGTTTGGGAGTAGTTCAAGATATTGTGGACATTACAAACAGAAAAAAAAAATCTGAAAAATACTGAAAAACAGAGATTCATAATATGCACATTTGAGCTTTACATGAGGAGACAAAGAAACTGTTGCTTTGCAGATGCATTACTATCAGCCGTTCTGGACTCTTGTTGGTGGTGGAATCAAGAGACAAGTTGATTCCGGCAAGTCTGTGAAAGAAATCCTGCCTAAACAATGTGAGTGGATTAAGGATTCAGTGAAAGAATTCCAACCTGAAAATAATGTTGTGATCACAGCCAATGGGGATGAAGTGCAGTATGAATATTTAGTGGTTGCCATGGGACTGACTCTGCATTATGAATGGGTAGGTGTCTTCCCCTCTGACCAATCAAACGCATTGCTGATGTTATTGGTACATATACTGTTATTGTTGCTGCAGTGGTTATAGCATTAACAACTGTAGTATCTAATAAGTAATGCTAGTAAAATTGAAAATCTGAACTTTACTAGTACTTTGCTCAGAAAAATTTCCACCAATAGAAAAATTGGGATCTATACTTTTTGTTGATGAAAACAAATTGCTGATAGTTATACAGAATGTACGTTTAAATCTCAATTTCCTGATGCAGTGTGATATGCACTTTTCACCAAAATTTCTTCTCATTTTGATTGCTTCAGATGTTTTGATTATTTGATGGAAATTAAATTAATAAAAGATCATTTTATGTATTAAATCTGTGAACAAACGTTGTTAATTACAATAAATGAGATTAAGAAGGGATTTTTCTCAGCAGCTTTAAACCTGCTCACCCCTAATTCTCTATGAACTGGTCCATACTCAGCCACTGATAACAATAGATTTAGACAAAACCATGATTGTTTGAGGGTTAAACCCTTTCATCATTGTACAATGGTTTATTCCCTCTGCTCTTTTAACCCTTTGAGAGCTGTAATTTTTCCTACCTAAATTATAGTGCAATATTTTACAAATTTTCATGAATTTTTCTATAATTATTTTGGTAATTTTGGAGCAAAAAGACATAAGTTTCATTGACTACAATTTATTATCAAAAATTTTGGGAAAAATCTGAAAATAAATTGTCTTGATGTGAAAAAAGTTATCTGCACTATATTTTAATGACGGCAATAAAAGTCGACTTTGGTACTCAAAGGGTTAAGGGGGGGTTGACCTTTGTACTGGATGCTGAGTGGACGGTCCAAAAAAGCTGACAGCAGCTGTGATATAGCATATACTTATAAGATTTTGAATTTTTTGGCAAAAATTTATCTGTCAGTTATATTTTTCTTTGACAAACGTCATGTACTGTAAAAATGTGTCACTGTTCTGAAGCCATGAATAGTTTTCTCTAAAACCAGAGGGAGGGTTTCTGTAGTATTTAATGAACTTGTCTATTCCATTCTTTGTCTTGTCATCTGCAGGTTGATGGCCTGGTAGATGCTCTTGAGAGAGATCCAGCTGTGTGCTCAAATTATTCCTATCACTATGTCGGGAAAACTTTCCCAGCAATCCAGAACTTCCAAGGAGGCAATGCCATATTCACATTTCCAAACACTCCCATCAAGTGTGCAGGTGCTCCACAGAAGATAATGTACCTGGCTGAAGACTATTTCAGAAAGGTGAGAACTTTAAACCCTTTCATCCCTTTTTCTCAGTGTGTCGGTCCATTAAAAATAGTACGAACAATGAGAAGTGTACACTTTTCTTCAAATTTGTGACCTAACATTATTTTGATATAATTCTTTACCGTTTTCCTAAATTTTGAAAGTGTAATTGTTCCAATTATATTTAATCCACCATCCTATCGGCTGAATCCAATTACAAGATGAAGTACCCATCACCCACTACCCAATTGTGCAATTAGAAATATCCTTTTGAGAAAAGCCCATTTACAGGATGGCATACCTATATCCCTCCACCCAATGTATCAATGATGAGTAAAGTACTTTGCTTTAGGGCACAACACCTTGCTAGTCTTGAACCAACCAACCATCCTCTCACAGTGAATCAGTGACTCTGGACTTATGGGGTCTTGAACTCTCTGTTGTTGAATCGTGAGTTCAGTATCCAGGCCACCGCCCCAAGATGCCTTCAGAAAGTCGGATAAAAAGTATTTATTTTTGCATATTAATAATAGATAGAAATGTAACATAACTTTGGCTCAGCCTGCATCATGTAGCATGTATATTTCTGTTCTTGGTATGAACAGCATGGAATGAGAGACAAGGCCAACATCATGTTCAACACATCACTGGTGTCATCTTTGCCGTCAAGAAATATGCAAAGTCACTCTTGCAAATTGTTGAAAAAAGGAACATCAATGTCAACTATCAGCACAATCTTGTGGAGGTACGAGCGGACACGAGAGAGGCGGTGTTCGAGAAACTTAATACAGAGAACAAAGAAAGGGTGACCTTTCCGGTGAGTTTTATATGACTGACAAATGAGATCTGGTTCATGTATCCTTGTATTGTTATATAAAAAAATTAAAAAAGATAGCGTAATTAACTCCTGAAATAAACTTTTTGACCAATGAATTTACTTTCATACTGGTAGCATGGGACAACTGAAGTTTGATTAGCTGTCCAAATTGCATAATGACAATCCCATGCTAATATTTGACCTTTTCACTGGCCAATCACAACTTAGATGCTGAATATGTCAATGCCTTTGAAAGGGGGCATGGAAAATGTCAATATTTCAAATCTTTGGTTGTAAGCCGTGGAACAGTATTGCCTGCAAATTTATGGAAAACTGATATAGTTAAGCTTTAACATTAGAATGAACACAAAGTAGGTACTGTTTGAAAGGTTTTCTTGCATTTGACGCTTGATGATTTCTGGACAATAGCCATTTTGACCCCCAATTTCTCAGGGAAAGTGAAAAAATTCCTGAAATGCCTTAGTTTTTTAGGGACGTTTTTAGTGCAGGAACCCCTCATCAGAAAGTCAAAACACAAGTTTTGATCATATCTTCTGATTTTCTTGACCGGTATTTTTTTGTAGAATCAACCTTTCCTTTAGTTTATGATTTAAAATTATTGTTTACTGTCTTTATAACTGTAGTTTTTGTTAGCTCAGATTTGGTTTTATATATAAATACCAAAAGACCTTAAATGATGAGTCGCTGGCGTCTGTATGTCTGTATGTTTGTGGGTATGTATGTGCGGATGTATGTCCGTCACACACAAAGGCTCCCATACCGCCAAAGCTACCATCTCAGTATTTGGTGTACAAGTAGATGTAGGGGTTGAGGTGTGAATTTGTTCAAATGGACATGTCAATGTCAAAAATGTACAAATAAGGTAAGAAAAAGGGAAATCCTGCAAATGTGCAGGAGTGATGGCATGCCAGTGACTGAAACAGGCTTGAGTCATTTCCTGTCATTGTTTATGAACTGTTACATATTAACAGACCTGCTCAAGCCATAGACAGTAGAGGGGGGGGGGGGGGGGGGACTGTCTATGCTCAAACTTAAAGAGGGGCTAGCTGTAGTGCTGTGCATGTTGCTAAAGTTGACATCCAGTACCTAAAGTTTTAGTCCTTATTTACTTTTGTCATTCTTTTTTTCTGTTTAAATATTTCTTGTTGTTTTTTCTGGTTGTACTGTACAGAAATCATTGTCATAACATTAATGTAGAATTTTCCTGCACTGAACAGATAGAAACAATATTTATTGTTGATCTTTCGTAACCATACTGGTATATACCAATTCTGATCAAATTTGAGCGACACCGTTTTTGTTGTTGTTTACAGTATTCAATGCTTCATGTTTGTCCTCCCATGTCGTCACCGGATGTACTGAAGCAAAGTTCGCTTTGTGATGCCGCAGGCTATCTTGACGTTGTCAAGGAGACGGGGCAACACAAAAACTACAAGAACATCTTTGGTATAGGTGACTGTACCAACATTCCAACATCAAAAACTGCAGCAGCTGTCGGTGAGTACAGATATAAAGAAATAATCATAATAATTATAATAATAATGGAAATTGCAATAATAATATTATTTAGAGGGAGGCAGTCGTCGGTACTGCTCATGTGTGACTTTCTTGTTTACAAACAATGTAATTTATGCATGATATCTAGATGCATCATGTCAACATAGCTGCAACATTTATATTTTACGATATTCATTGTTAACAAACATGTTTCAACTTCATCAATCGCTAATACCCTGGATACAGTGTTTACATCAGTCGTAGGGGTTCATGGTAACCTTTGAGCAGAGTTCCCACAACCGCCTCCCTTTAACCCTTTGAGCGCCAAAGTCTATTTTTGTCCCCTACATAAAATAAACCCCTGTCAATTTTTCTCAGACTTTTGCCAAAATTTTGAGAAAAAAACTGCAGCCAATAAAATGTGATGTCCATTTGGTCCAAAATTATAAAAAAACCACAGAAAAATTCATAAAAATTGGTAAAAATTTTGCACTAAAATTTTGGCGGGAGAAAATTACAGCATTGATAGGGTTAACATCTAAGTCTACATAGATACAGTGATCCGAGACACTTCACAGGAGGTTAAAAGGTGACGTAAAATTTGACATATATTGAACAAAAGTTAAAAAAAAATTTAGAAACAGCCACAGCAAAAGGTAAGAACTCATTTGAGGCAGGTCTTTAAAGATGAACTCAATCATAGCAGACTGTTGTGAAAGATGGCTGAAATGCATTTCAAATGCAAAAGTTTGTGCTAATGACTCTGATATTTCCTTTCTCAGCTGGTCAGTGCGGAGTTCTCGATAAGTCAATCAAAGCTGTTATGAAGGGACAGGAGCCAGTCAAGAAGGTATGACTTAACCCTTTCACCACCATGGTTTGTCCCAAATCCGTTGTTTTCTATGGTAAAGTTGGACCTGTATACAGGGAACTGGGGGTGAAAGGGTTATATTACAAATTTATGATTGTTGTATTGGAGTACGTGTACTTGATAAAAGCCGGGTTTTTAGCATTATTGCTAGTATCTTAGCATTTGCAAGATTGAAGAATATCGATTTCATGCTAGGGGGTATTACAATTCATTGGTAACTTAGAGAGTATGACAACTTACCAATGACCTAGAGGGTAAATGTTGATTCATTTCAGCATGAAAGGCCTCCTAGCATAAGCGATATGTTATCTTTTTAAGGCCTCAAGCATGTTCCTGTGATTCCCACTGCTATCATTTGAGAGAAAATTTCATTTAGACTACATCGTTTAGATGAGCGGAAAGTAAAGGTGCTGATAGTTGAGTTATTTAACCCCTTGACTACCTATGGCGCCGGATATATCCGGCGCCATATTGAATTACCATATACCTTGAGTGCCGGAAATATCCGGCACAGTTAAATAGGCGTATTTGCTTCGTTTTTGTCGCTAAAAATCCCGTAATTTCGGCATCGGCACGCAGCGCGACTAAGATTGATGTATTCCGATCTGGCCTGAATGTGACTTGCGCCCCGTACGTCCGTATATGGCCAAAATCCGGAAGCAAATGTCGTGACCCATGACCTCGACCCTGAAAGGTCAGGCTGATCACAGAAGCGTCACGCTGATTATTTACAGTTTTCAGAAGTACGGAAGATCGCGAAGATGTTTATGGTTTGTTTTTTTTATTGAAATGAAATGTTTATTTATTGAAAACAAATGATTTATATGTAAATATGTTCTATTAACAGCAATATTCGTGAATGAAACTACGTAGAGGAAATACAATTTTTTACTATAAGCCAGTGAAATTTTATAGCAGCCATATTATCAGTATGACTGGTCACATGACTGGTCATGTGTTTGGTCATGTGATATGTTGTTCCCTAAAATGTATTTTTAAATATTGTGAATTATTTTTTGATAAATCATAACCATTTTAGATGCATGTTTCTGCAAGGAAGACATAAAGCAGGTGTTTACAAATATAAAATGTGTTGATTTTCAAATACAGAATCATGTCAGATGCTGATGTTTGTGGTTCATTTACTCTGCCTTTTGTGAGAAAAATCTTAAATAGGTACATCTATAAATAAAGTAAAGGGTAGTTATTATTACATATATGTAAAGACAATGCCATGAAAATTGCAACTGTATTCAAATTTGCGTCATTTTATGGATTCAAAACACGTCCTGAAGCTTCAAATATTCATATTCTTTGCCAACTCTGGTCACATGATGTGTCATGTGATCAGTCACGTGACCTGGAAATACAAAACTTATGTATGAAAAAGTGGGAAATTTCATGCTGATTCAGAAAATATATGGTTTATTGGTACTTACTTAATTTTTACTCTAAGCAGTGTTCATGCAATGACCACACCCAAGATTTTATCAATATTTACATAAGGGGCCTGGTATATAGGAATATATTGGCCTTGGTAGTCAAGGGGTTAATATAGGTGCAATATATTTGTACAACAAATGTTCCCCATTAGAGCTGCTACACATATAGATAACCAAGGACCATACAGTAATATCATATATATTCAAACAGGATGAAATGAAGGAAGAGTCTCAGAAACTATACTGTCAAACCTAAACAAAACCTTACTCCCACTAAAAAGTTATAAATCAACATAGTCCTATGGGGCCCTGTTGTCAAGAATGCCATGGTAAGGCCCTCTAACAAAGCCCCTCTGCTTTCATCGAGTTTGGCCCAAATGTATGCAACTTACTCATGACCTTTTTGCATTTCAAAATTGTGTTTGACAGTATGATGGGTACACGTCCTGTCCTCTGATCACTGGGTATGGCAAGCTGATCCTGGCAGAGTTTGATTTCAATGGAGAACCACTTGAGACATTCCCGCTGATTAATCAAGCCAATGAAAGCAGAACCATGTACCACTTGAAACAAGACGTCATGCCAGTCATGTATTGGAAAGGACTAGTTAAGTAAGTGGTTGTCAACAATATTGCATTATTTTAATGACGTAAATTAGTAATGAAATGCGAGAATGGTGCTACAAGGACAACAGAAGCAAGTGACTATTATTACTGTAAAAAAAAAAAAAAAAAACAAACCAAAAAAAAAATGTGCTTTTCCGATAACATGGTTTTCAAAAATAGGGTGGGTAGGTTGGCAGGAATTTTTTTTTCCACAATATTTTTATTTTTAAATATGCATTTTTCAGATTCAGGGCGGTCAAACACTGGCAACATTTCCAGAAAAATGTGTCATACATATAAAAGGAAAAAAAACCATAAAAGACATCCTTGTTCAAGCAAAAATCAAATGCCAAGTAACGAACGTGGTTTTCCTTTCTTTTTTACTTCCGTGTTTAAGTAGCTCTAAAAAGTTTAGTGTCGGTGGGTAAAAATAGGGTAGGTTGGGTTATCGGAACAACACAATTTTTTTTGTTTGGCCTAATATAGGTGCTTAACCTATTCAAATAATGATTATTGTTATACACCTGTGTTTGTAACCTATGTTTTGTCATACAGTACCATTCGTTATTAGAGAATGCCGAGTCCAATAACTTTGACACGGAATACAATAACTTTTGCTGTTATTGGATGCTATATGACCTTTGACCCCCCAATAGCTTTAGATCAAAACAGGAAAAACAATAGATTTCAGAATTTTTCTTCAGAAGATGTACATCTAACCATAGTTCATCCCGCGCTAAATAATGGTCAATCCAAAACTTGTGAATTTAAGTGAAATTATGCTGCTCAACTTCGGTTTCTAACACTTGTGCTGTGTGGGTTGAATTTTTGTTCTGAATGCTAAGAGAACGCACTGAACACATTCCCAATCTGCTTGCGATGACGTAATGCAGTGTATGACAGAACATTGTGAAATTTCTACAATGTAAACTTTTCTGGTGAAATTTGACTGAAAGAGATGTATAATAATAAGGTTATTCACAACATACTGGGATTTATGTTCTCATACATCCTATGCTTCGTTATTATGTCCTCGATGCTAAGTGTCTTGGACAATACCTACGCTGTAATAACGTACTCTGACATAAATAACCTTATGTTATCATAATTTTGTCAGGACCAATTAAGCGAGTGATAATTATTTAGGTTTTCAGAATAACATAGAAAATGACAATTAATAAGATGATAGGAGAACAACTTACCTTTTAAATTGTTGTGGAGATGATGGTGGGGGGCTACTTAAGTTGGTGATAATTTAGAAAGTATTTTTATTGAGAAATAGAACAGAATACAGCTTTCCAACTGCAGGATCAGATACAACCCCAAATTAGGTAGTACAGCAGTTGAAATTAAGGTAGTATGCGCCTCAAAAGTGAAAGACTTAAATCTTTGCTCAAACTTTCCCTAAGGAATATCTTTCAACCATTCTCTTTCAAAATTCATAATAAAAATTGGAGTCACTGTGCAAATTTTGGAACTAGAGAAACAAATAACCAAAGATTTATGGATAATAAAAATTCAAAATGGCCGCCATCCCTGTGTCACTCTATGAGAAAAAAAATTTTTGAATTTCAAAAATCTAAGCCAGTGAAAAATTTTCTTACTCCAAGAGCTTTAAAATGAACCCCCACAAGTGGTATATCTGAAAAGAACTGTAAAAGTTTGAGCGTCCAAATATCTGTCCCTGAAGCATGTTCTGCCTTAAATGCCAGTTAACATGTATGTCCAAACCTCACAACAAATCAATCCCAAACAATGACATGGTTTTGTTTTGCTTTTCAGGGGCCACTGGAATGGTCCAGGATTTTACAGAAAGGCAATGCACCTGGGTCTCTCAAAGTAATTAACCAATGAGATAGCTGATCTTATCCAACCAAACCTTGTATGTTTTACAAAATTTGCATATCATTTTAAGGAAACAGAACTTGCAATATGATTGGTTAGGGTGGCTGTGATTTACTGCCATTTGAAAGGATTGTAATTCTGATATACAATGTCACAAAAATCTTCAGACAATTATTTTTTTACAAGAATGATAATTCAGAATGAGAGTGGAGCATTCCAAAAGGACTGCTTATTTTATGAACGTTGATCTTTAACTCATACCTGGTAATACTCAGCATTCAAGTTGAATGAAACCCTTTTAAATGTATTTTCTCTACTTTATTGCACTGTATTCACATTTCTAATTTGAAAGAGGAAAACTTCACATCTTCCATACTGATGTGAAACATTTTCACCTGTTTCCATGTACACCAGTCCACATTCACCACTGAAAACAATTAGATCAGGCCAAACTATTGGTACCAAAAGGGGGAAGACGACTTCAAGAAACCAATCTTGATTATAAGATGAAACCTTCCCTTAGCATTACCAGTGTTTGTGTGTCCAAACCGGGATACTGTGATTGAACCAATAGAGAAATGCTTGACTTCATGCATTCCTGGACGGTCAATCGTCTCTTGACAGATACGTGTACTCTGTACATAATTGAGTCTTTCAGATCATTACAGACAAATTTCCAATAAATATGAATATTTTCATAATAATTGATATACAGAGCAAAATGTGTTTATTGAATTTTTCCTATCTGCATCGAATGAGCCCCCAAATGTGAATATTTTATTGATACTAGAAATAAAAGCAAAATATTTTTTATTGAATTTTTCTTGTCTGCATTTGATAACTTTATGTCTGTGGTAGTTGGCCATCTTTCCTTTACTAGGGCAAATAATATACTGGACACCTCATAGACAACTTTGCCGAGTATAACCACACGGAATCCAGGCTGCTAGTTATTAATTTTAATAAAAATATGAAAAAATTATTATTATTGTTATTATTATTATTAGTAGTAGTAGTAGTATTTTTTTGTTGTTGTTGTTGTTGCCATCATGCAGCAAAAATTCAAACCAAGGTTCGCCAACCTTTACGTTTAGCACTCTGCCCTATATAAAAACTCTTCCGTCTATACATATTCTTCCTTGTATACATAGGGAAGTGTGTGTGTACAGGGAAAGAGTACTTTACGTAAGGGTTGGTGAACCTTGGTTTTAATTTTTGCTGCATGACACAATGATCATGATGATATTGATAACAATTTTCATATTTTGTTACAATTAATAATAATAATAATAATTTTCATATTTTTTAATTAAATTAATAACTATCAGCCTGGATTCCCTGTGGTATAATTGCCCATTCAGTTCCAGTGATTTTCAGTTTATCACAAATAAAATTGGTGACTGACAGTAATTTATAATGAAAACTCACAAAATAATGAAATAAAAATACGAAAATGAACAACATGGCCTATTTTGGCAGTGATCGCACCCACGGACCACCCCTACAAATATTTAATGGTCCATCCCTAAGCCGCGGTACAGTTTGCTTGGTTTGTCTGCCATGTCGATGATGAATGTGGACATCCGGGTTTTTTATTCGGCGGCATAACCCCTATGACGTCAGTCAGGGGGTTCCCCCTGGACAAACCAATGAGCTTTGCCTTCGTTACCCTCATGGTTAGGGAAGAAGACGAAGTGCGTTGTACTGATTTGTTAATTTGTCTTAAGTATCTGACTGTTTATGTTTGACCAAAGTCCCACCAACCAAGGACTGAGATCTGATCAAGTTGCGGGCATTGGACATGCATGGACTTTGACCCAGAGACTTTTAATTGCCAGTCAGTTGGGAAAGAGGTGAGTAAAGTTGAATCGCGTGTGTGACCTTCAATCGACGCCCTCTATTGATCCTCTGTGTGTCAGTGTCGACTACAGGGCTTTCAGCAACCTACTGAAGAAATACGAAACTGAAAGTTGGAAAGGCGAACAACATGGCGTCCCCTGGTTATTCGGCCGGAGGTGGAACTTCAATTGCGGCGTCGCAGAGAACGAATCACTACCGTTTATTTCGTCTTATAACGGAAGGAGGTACAGAGGCACTGAGAAATACATTCGATTCTATTCACTCTACGGTGGATCTGCAGAGTAGTCTGAGGAGATTTGAAACCAATCTCAGGCGGCTGCGGCCCAAAATCATCAACAATGAACAGTGGAATTTGCTGTACCCACCATTTGCAAGCCAGGTGACGTCCGCACAGTTTGATATCTCTCTGCTGGTGGTTTTGCTTCGGAATATCTGCCAACTCAAGCAACCGAAATCTGGATGGGACAAAAGGCCACCAGACTTTGACCACAGCCTTGAAGCTGACATTGCAAGGTTAAAGTACTATAGAAATAAGATAGCTCATAACACCTCGTCAAAAGTAGAGGACACATATTTTATGAATGTCTGGAGAGAGGTTGGCGACGCCCTGGAACGCCGCGGTGTAAGCAGGGAAGACATTGACAGAATGAAAGACGAAAGCATAGATGCCGAGCTAGAGCAGAGGTATGAGGAAGAAATCAAACGTTTAGTTCTTGGCGGTCAAGAAACCGCCCAGAAAATTGACAGACTCGACGAGAAGCTGGACAAACTGTTACAAATCCAAGACACAACTTCTTGTGATTTAATATCGTATGAAAGCACAGCTAACAACTCACTACTCAGGCCAACCACTTGCTCAAAACACGAAGGGTACGTTGTCGATAAATTCTGCCGAAAGTGTAAAGAACCCGTATGTTATAAATGTACCAAAATTTTACATCCGTCGAACGAGCACTGTGTGGCTGAGCTACACCAATACGTGTCGCAGTTGAGAGAGAATGTTGAGAAAACTCTACAGGAGATGCAGGTGAAAGAAGGTGAAATTAACGACAGCGTAGAAATTGGAAACGACTATCTTTCAATGTTAACTCAACACTACGAAGAACAGACAGCTCTTGTGAACAGAACAGCGGATGAGCAGATCGCTTTGATCAAAGTGAAAATTGAATCGATGAAATCCAACTTGCTGGACCAGTTGTCGAGATACTACAAGAAGCAAACAGAGGCGGTAGACGTTGAAATGGAAAGACTGAGGGAATGTGACCAAACTCTCAAAAAGACCATAGAAAAAGTGGTAGACTTGCTCCAGAAAGGGGATGTTATGAGTCTTGTCCTTGCATCGGAAGAAGTAGCTGACAGTGATACAAACCTGACACGGGGAAGTTGCACTTTTGAGAGTCGCTGTGACAAAGTAGCAGAGTTTTGTACTGGAGAGCTAAACTTTCATGGATCGCTTGGAAAACTCATGTTCCCCGCTGTTCCATGCGCATCATACTTCGACGGACCTCTCCCGAAGACTATAAAAGCAGGAACTAAAATGAATATCAAGATTTGTACCCACAGTGTCCAAAGAACAAACACCAAACGGTCTCATAAAAGTGGCAACGCAGAGGATTGCGAAAAGGGTGATATCACAGATTGTGCTGATGTAGAAATGGTTTTCAGAAACAGTTCGGGGGAAAGTAGAAAACACAAGTTTTCAAATCGCCTTGGAAAAGGCCGCTACACTCATGGCATATTATTCAGTAAACCAGGCAGGTATTCGCTGGCAGTCACCGTGCGTAAACACGACATACGGGGATCTCCTCATATATTTGACGTCACTTCATGGAACGAACGCGACATTGGGGTCAACCTAGGACTCGGCTCTTCGCGTTCTGTCAGGGCTTTGGCAGTCGATGGTCATGGTAATGTTGTAGTCGCAACTTCTCAGACCATTCACGTCGTCAGTGAAGACAGCAAAATTGTCAGAGAATTTGACACTCAGGTGCCGAGCTCGCATGTAATTTCAGACATAGCTCTCTCCGCTTGCGGCACTTACTTCGTGACTGTCGAGGACCGAGCCCGTTTGACCTCCCTCAGAGACAAATCGTTTCTGTTAGAATACAGCAAAAAAGGAAACAAAATTCGCTCGTGTGTCTTTACCTATAGAGTTAGAAGCATCGCAATCAGTGGAGATATGGCGTACTTGCTGAGCAAAAATAACACCATTGCTTACATATCGGTAGCACCGCATAATTTCGGAGACAAAACTAGCGAATCTTATACTTGCTCCGAAACTTCAAAACTTACAGCACTAGCTGTCCTAGGTGATAAAACACCAGTGGTGTCTTCGTGCAAGGATAATCGGGTCTTAGCGATTACTGAGAAAGACACTGACAACGCAGAGCGATTGTTGTCGCTAGATTTTAAATGTCCTCGCGGAGTTGCCATGGATACGCGTAACAGGATTTACGTCTGTGATAGCGGCAATAATCGTATTGCGGTGTTCAACAGCAAATTCTCAAAGATTGATTTTATTGATCTGAGCAGATTTGGTTGGAATAAACCGGACAAAATCGCTGTAATTGCAGGAGATCCCTGCAAACTTGTGTTCACAGTAAACGATAACCAAGCAATCAAAGTGTTAACATACACGTAAAATCATGAGAAACACTGACGCTAGATTTTGTCCGAGCTCTTCTGGATGTAAAAAAGTTGACATCAAATGCCATATTTTATTGTGTGGTAATAATATCATCAGCGGGCAAGACTGTAGACTGAAAGATCCGTCTCCCGAGGGCGCTCTCTAGGCTCCCTCCTCGGAGCATAGAGCGCCCTCGAGCGACGAAGCTTTCAGTCTAGCAAGATATCTGGTTGGAGAAGACCCTATTAATAATAATGTTAAAGGATGTGAAGTTTTCCATAATGGGTATTATTGAATCTTTCACTTCAAATTTTGTTGATTTATTTTGCACGAGGTCGGACAAACTCCACCGGCCATTCTAGGCATGTTTATGATACATTCAACTACCACTTCTCACATCGCGACAAAAATGTCTGAAAATACCAATCGCTTCTAATTTAGAATCTAACACAAGTTGTTTTATTGGATATCTGTAACAAAGCTAACACTTTAGAATTGATTTTGATGATTAATTATTAATTGATTATTAATTTTACTTATTTGAATGTAATTCTTTAATTTTCATAGTTGATGTTTACCGTGCTACAGTGTTTGTCAGAAACCGAAGCTGCTAAATTCCCAACGCAAGCTGTTACAATCCATAACCAAGCTGTGAAGATTCCATCAGTCTTCATACACCAGCCAATGACAGTAGTATGTTTAGAAAATATGTGACAGTTATTAACCAATCAGATGAACCTTATTACAGGGTATAAATGACTAAACTCAGGCTTTCCAAAGTTAGTGTTTTAGTACAAGACCTGGACTTACAGGCTGAAATAAAGAAGTCTAACAGTACAGTTACACGTGTGTCAGTGTCTATATGTCTAGACGTTAGAGCCGATTCTACTACTTAATGACAATACCACAAGATAAAAATCGGCAACATCGCATGTTATCGACCAATATTAGAACGAGTGATGGCAAAATAGGGTGCATTTGTCGGTAACGAAATGTATCAATATTGTGCGTGACATTTCGTGACGGCCAGTCAGGATGCTGAATTCCAGAACAGACGTGATTCGGGTAAATTTCCTGTCGTCACTGATTCCGCAGACGAAAAGAATCATTGTGCTCAGATGGTGACGAATATACGAAAACAACTTGCTCTAAGTGTTTAGAAGGACTGTGTGTTTGTTCAGAAAATGTTAGATACGTGATGCATCCAACCTAAAGAAGGTGTTATTTTGTTGTATTTTTACCACTTTTAACATTTTTGGTCTATATCAAAATAACGTCGAAATCCCTTTGTATTCAACTGTTGTCAATATTGTCTCATATGTATGTCATGACAAGTGTTGCTGTTGACCAATGCATTCTAGACCTAGAAGAGTGCATTTGCCGGTTATAACATTGTCTCAATAGAGCTAAGACTTTGTCTTTCTATATTCTACCGGGGAAAAAAGAGAAAATGTATTAATGAAAATATTATCAATAGTGCAGCTAATTTTCCTTTTATTATAGAAACGTATTATAGAAACATATTAATCCGTGGTATATTTCGGCCAACCAATCAAAATTAAAATAGAGCCAATTAACAATTTTTAAATGGTTTAACCATCTTGATTATTAAGTTTTAGGCATGTTTTTAAAGTTAAATATTTGGTCTGAGATTGCAATATAGGAAATGGGTGTATACTGCTGTGAGGATGGCACTTTGTAAGTAATGTCTGGTAAGTAAGTAAGTAAGTAAATAACTAACCATAGACCTTAAAAACGGTCTATGAACTAACTAATAACTAATGAACAGACTATCAAACTAACCAGCTAACTAACTAACTACCTCACTAAACAAACAAACACACAAAAATACCAACAGCTCTAATTGACTTAAAAAGGCCAGAATATATGAAATTGCCTACTTGGCTACAGTTTACACATATAAAACCAATTCTTCAGACAAACTGGAAGATGGTGTCCTCCGCTCTAGCCATACCTTGATATTCGTGTTCTATGATAACTTTGACATATAAATGGGAACACTAAATTTATGTGAATCTATGTACGTCAAGACTTTTAGTGTTATAACGAATACCATATGGAGTAATGTTGCAGCAAAATAGTATTGCTTTGAGTCATGTTAACTGTTCAAATCCTTGAAATCAAAAGATGCTACATGTGAAATGCACAGAAATCCAAAAAAGATCTGGTGCTGGACGATTTTGTGATACAAAGTATTTCTATATTCTGATTGATTTTCTTAGGTCATGTCTTTTGTGGATTTGTCATCAAATTCAAGACACAAATTCCTGAGCGTCGAAATTATGAGCGGTGTGACTGGTACGTCTTTTTTCTCTCGTTGATGACGAAAATCAACGATGCTGAAAATAGACTGTTCAGTTAGAAATTCAACTTCGCGTGTTTGATGGCATCATTGGCAGAGACATATTTCTCATATCCATCTTTTATCAAACTAAAATAACAATGACAGGTTAAAAATAACAGCAGTATTATAGGCATAAGTTATTTACATGTAGATGGCCAAACAGGTCACATCCATCGTGAAAGACAAGTGTCTATATTTAATTAAGTATGCAAATCTATGGCAATTGATGCAAGCTGTCGTCGGCCTGCAGTAATTGAAATTGTCATTCATGATGTGAGAAGCACCAGGAGCCAAAAATGTCAACAATGAATACTACTGCTGATCTCATCAGCAGCAGTAGCACTTGGTGGGATATGCAATGTGTTCAATAGTACTGTTTTTGATAGCGACATTATTATTGGTTACATCAGGCTTCTTTGATATCGACACAAGCACCTCCATATCTCTTCTGACCGGATAGTTCCAATGTATCACTTCTGACAAAATTTAACCTCTTAATATCTAAGTGAGATTCTTTTTCATTGTATTTGAGCCAGGTTTCAGTGAAGCTTACTAAAATAGTTTAACTGAAATTAATTCACTGAAAGTAATTTACATCAGCGAAAGTATCAAAATGTCACTGTGACAGAGACTTCATTGAAAGTCAGAAAATATCCTATAATTATGGTTTGAAAACAAGGTTTGTCCTTTCGCCTTCCTCCTTCTGTCTCACTTTCTTGGTTCCATCTTATAGATACACCTGTATTTGTCTAGTTTATGGTGACGTACCATATTGTAACGTAGGCGTGGACCAAGTCTTGATGGTTTTCAAAATCATCCGTTCAAGAAGCAACTTCAGAAACAGCGACCAACAACAGTATGTTCCTTACCAATGTCCTTTGACCTTAGAACCACCCGGAACACCAAGAAATCACCGACGAAGCTAAAACAGCGATTAAAAAAGCAAAGTAGGAGAAAAAGGCGGGCCCTGTCACAACGTAATGTTATGTGTTTGTACGCGCTATTAATGGATTTACTATAAAGGTATATCATTTTCGGGCGATAATTTTTGTTATTCGCAGCTCTTTGAAAATGCTCCCCGAATTTCTCTATTTGGATTGTATGCAGTATTTTCTGCTCTTCTCTTGCGTTGACAATTCTGTTCAGTAAATTGATTTTTATGGGAACTTCGACATGACTGGAACACTCCAGTGACGTGAATTTCTGTACAATATTCAGTGTTATACTGCATATCCAATCGAGCGACTTTTCCGAAAGTTAGTGTTATGAGTATAATCTCTAAATTTGTCGCCAATAGATTCAAAATTGTCTAAACATGTGTTGATACACGTGACAAATATCCACCAAATATAATTCTGATGGCAGTGATAGTGATAGTCTAATTGAGTATTTGCATCGACCGATTGGTGTTCTAAATTTACACGTCATCAGTATAATAAGCTCAAGATCATCAGTTAAACTCATCGTGTTTAATAGCATCATTGACAGATATGTATTCTTTATGTCTGTGTCGTTATGCAAAGCAAACTGAAATAACAGTGATGTTTAAAACTAACAGCCGAATATGACAGGCATAATTTCTGAAGACGGCCATAGAGGGTGCATATCTCTGGGCAGACTGGTGTCAATCTGATGATTTTCTTCCACAGTCCCTTGGTGGGCTATTCAGCTCTGGGACTATATTCACCCAATAGACGAGTGCACAGAAGCGGGGTGTTTCCCGCTTCTGTACATTCGTCTATGGGGCGAGTAGTCCCAGAGCTGAATAGCCCACCAAACGACTGTGTTTTCTTCATTAAGTTGACTATTCTCTGTTAGAAGGAAAAGTCTTCATTGATATTTTGTGTATTACGCTATTCGTACATAGTAGCCATTAAAACATATATCGCATTTTGTACTTGTTCATATTTGGAACTGCAGCTGCAGGAACGTATTCTTGCTTTCAATAAAAAATGGCATACTAAATACATTTAGTGTATAGCATCACATATTTCAAACTTTGCAACAAAGAAATATATGCTGCATACTGTTTTAAAATGTTTTATTCGTTTACGCCCTCAAGCAGGGACCATGATAACGTCTTTTCGATTTTTCGAAGAAATTACATCTTTTCAACCGCGCATATGAAGAATTCTGACAGACTAGATGAGATGACATCGTGGGAACTATTGTCGGAGCAAATCGGCTATACACGATTCCATTCGACTCTCGGAACCAGAGTTCTTAGCGCGGGTTTGCTGAATAATTATCGACCACAGCGCAAAGAATTGTGGGAAAGACGCGCCGATAAGAACGCTGTCGTGTTCGCTGATCACTGCGTCTCAAGTGACCAGACAAGTAGCACGTGTCACTGAGGCGGGGACCAGCCAAGTTGTCGTGGAGAATGAAGCGATTCCAGTCGCATGCAAACCGCTCTCTCGAGTTCCAAACAATAGATCACGGAACAAAAAGAAGAACTTTTCAGACGAAGTTGTCAATTTTTTTGAGTTCAAGGATGATGTTTAACCGTTGGAACTCTGACATCGATAATGCAGATGTAACTCTGAAACTGACAGACGTTTGATGAGGCGAAGAAGCCAATGATAAAAGACTCCTGAGATCTTGAATCGCCCCTTGAAGGTTCATTTCACAAGTAAATTACTTGCGATAATTAGGTATTTTCAAATTTAAGTGCAAAGGTATCTCTGAAACCGTCCCGTATTGTATGAAGCGTAATAACTATTAATAAATTTAGAAAGTCTGGATTACCTTTGAACTTTCAAATTCACAATTATTTATCATTGGCAGTTTGGGCTTCAAATGGGCCAACATATGGTAATATTTTGTAAAGAGGATTTGAAGTCTAGTAATTGATTTGCCACTGGGAGTGGCCAATAGTAACCTTCACCTAATTATAGTCTTGTACACAATATAAAGGCGGAAAGCGTAGGGACCCGGTATATTCTATATTCGGTTCTGTAACCGTGAACTAACACAGACCATTAAGAAAGCCCACGCCCAGGAAACTACAGTATGGCAAAGCAGTCTTGGTTTTTCTACAATCGGCTCTACTTTTCAGACGCTTTCTACAACAAGCAACTTTTTGAAAGCCAAGCAATAGACGAGTGGGACATCAGGCCAGATGACATAGTCGTCGTAACGTACCCTAAATCGGGAACGTATTGGATGTTGAAGGCAGTAAGTAGCCTAAAAACTGACCTGAATTTAATCCTACCTCAAACGGAGAGATCAGTTCGCATCGATATGCTGTACGAAGACGATACCCACCTGTCTGGTTCCTATGCTGAACGTGTAAAAGCAGTGAAGAAGTTTTTCCATGAAATGCCGTCACCAAGGTTGCTGTATTTTCACCTACCACCCCAGTTTCTTCCACGCAAGTGGATCGAGGGAGAGAAGAAGTGTAAAGTCATCTGCGTGTCCAGGAATCCGAAGGATGTTTGTGTATCAGAGTATCTTTTCCAAAAGACGTTGGGAGAGCATGGAATGGATTTCACATGGGATGAATGGGTCATTGCGTTTATGGAAGGCAAGGTACGCTTTGGATCATGGCTGGAAAATGTGGTCGGATGGAATCGGTATGGACTGAAAGACAACGTATTGCATGTGCGATTCGAGGACATGAAAAAAGACCTAAGGTCCGTCCTGGCCACCGTTGCTGATTTTCTTGATTGTCCGAAGACGAAGGAAGAACTTGATAATGTGACTGAACGTTGTACCTTTACTTCGATGCGTAAGGGTCAGGAGTTTTACCAGAAATATTCACCTTTTGGGGACGGTAATTCATCTTGCAGTGAGAAGCGACATCTACGCAAAGGCCAAGTAGGCGACTGGAAGAACCACTTCACCGTAGCACAAAACGAACTGTTTGACGCAGAAATCACACAAAGAGCCGAACAACATGGATTGAAATTCGTGTACGACACTTCTAATGAATGAAAATATGAAAATAGGCGTTGACCCCTTCATTACCATATAGACAATCAACTGTAGACGGAAGTTACGTTTCTGTTTTTTAATTTAAAGTTGTTTTGATGTTTAGCAATGTTTATTAACTTTCATACTCTCTTTGGTTGTGACACAGGTCAAAATAAAAAAAATATATAGAAAAACCATGTTTATGAAGAAAAACAAGGGCGGTTTGATTAAGAAAAGGTACAATTAGCTTGCTTTGAAATGTAATTAAGTTTAACAGGTTTAACAAAGTTTTGTGAAAACGTTGGGTATCGTCTAATGTTCATCTTTTTTTCGGGGGCTTTTCATAGTTTAGGGTCACTTCAGTTGATTTAATTTTAATAATTAGGACTTTGTTGGTGTAAATTACATTCACATATAAGGGTTTGAAAGTGCCAGTTTTTGTTATGATATTAAAGCAACTGGAATAATCACTTCAATAATTGTTGTGGTCTTTAATACTTGATGAAACTTTTTGCTCTAATTCATCTTAATTAAGGTAGTGTGCGCCTCGAAAGTGAAAGACTTAAACTTAATTTTGCTCAAGCTTTCCCTAAGGAATATTTCAACCATTCTCTTACCAAATCAAGAATAGAAATCGGGGGTCATCCTGCAAATTTTGGTACTAGAGAAACAAATTACCCAAGATTCACCGATATTTAAAATTCAAAATGGCCGGCATCGCTGTGTTGACTATATGGAGAGAAAGAAAAAAATTGAATTTCGAAAAACAAAGCCGGTGAAAAGTTTTCTTACAACAAGACCTTTAAAATGAACCCCCATATGTGGTATATCAGAAGAGAATTGTAAAAGTTTGAGAGTCTAAATATCTGTCCCCGAGGTGCCGCCCTTCTAGAAGACTTGTAATCTCTGAACAAAAGTGGCAACATTAAAACAGGACAGGGAGAATATCAGCTGAAACTAACATTGAGATGTCCAAAGATATCAGAGAAGTTGTATCCTTGTTGATGTCGCCTGTACGTCTCTTCATTCGCCCTTAAGTCTTCGTTAAGTTAATACTAGTTCAGTGCTGGACGCGATAGATATGGTGTTGACTTTGTTGACATACATTATATCTTTGACATGACTGGAACATTCCAGTAAAAATTAATGTGGAAAGACTTTTGTGTTATACTTCATATCTAATTGGGTGAAACATTAGCATATCAACGGCAAGTAATCACTTTTACATTTTGTGTCATCAAACTGGATTGATACAAAATGCCAAAAATTAACATTTATTACATACCTCTTATAGCGAAGGTCACGCACTGAATTCAATGTTAAGTCATTGATGACGTCACGGGCCGCATAGTCATAAGTTGACTAAAAGTGAACCGGAACTATTTTCAACTTTACAACTTTGGAATTTGAAAATGGTCACGTTATGTGTTTGACTTAGGAAATCCTGTTTTTTTTTAAATTGTGTAATAAAGCATTTGATAACCCGGCTTAATATATCGATCCACCATTCGATAATCAAAATCGTTCCATGTTTAACAATTTTTGTCCAAAACGGAAATAAAGCATATGATTGTCATTTGCCAACAAACCTTAAACATTTTAGTGAAAACTATGCAGGCGAGGCCTGTAATAAAAACGTTATAGCCCAAATAAGGGACTATGTAACCTCGAGGCACATAGACCCTCTTTTGGGTTTCAATATTTAATATGATCCATAGAAACCCTACACCCTAACAGTCTGATGGACGGTAGTGGTATGATAGAGTATTTACATCTTCCGATTTTGTTTTGTACATTTACAAGTCATCAATATGATTGAACCCCCAAGAGTCTAAATTAAACTCGATATGTTTGACCACATCATGGGCAGATATATATTGATATTCTCTATATCCATGCCGTTATCTAAAGCAAACTGAAATAACATTGACAGTTAAAATTAACAACTCATTGATATGCATTCATTCTAAAGATAGCCAAGAAGCGTCCATCTATCGCCTATTTTTGCAGATACTAAGAATAAAGTTGGACTCAGAATGACACGCTGACGAACATCACATTAGATATGTCCTGGATATGATAATTCCACGTTGAAAACTACAAACTATTTTCGATGTCTTCAGCAACTACGAAATGATTCGACTTGCTTTTACCCTGACCCAATACAATTACAATTTTGTAGGCGGTTGTCATGAATTGCTGTTTCGCAAGCTTCTTTTCTGAAATCAGTAAAGAAAGCAAGAGTAGTATATCTATTGTCAGCCTTGTCTATTACATCGGTAACAGCATCGGCAAGGGCAACTTGAGGACGGTACACTTTTCGAAAATCATACTGCGTTTCAAAGAAAGTATTCTTTTTACCGAGAAAAGAGACAAGCTGCTTGTTAATTTACTTCTATAGTCTCCACTTTCAGCAGGAGACCCCTTTTTGTAACGAGAGGTAGCTTGGCCAATTTCAGAGAGTCTGGGAAAACATCTATTGAAATCGACAGTTTAATGATATATAAAGAAGGACATGAAATGTGTTTAATTATATCTTTGTTTGAAATCGGTTGAATGAAGTCATAACTTTGCCACAATCTAAAGGAACCAGTTGTTTTGCAATGTCTTCCTTTACGAATGGCAAAAAACGGAAATGCAATGACTGCGGTCTAGCTAAGTGTGATATAGATTGCAAACGATGTTAGAGGGAGGCTGTCGTCGGAACTCTGCTTAAAGGTTGCCAGGGACCCCTACAACCGATGTAAATACCGTATCATAGGGTACGTTGGCGATTGAGGAAAGTTAAAACATGTTTGTTAACCATGAATGTCGTAAATTTTAAATGTTGCAGCTATGTTGACGTGATGCATCTATATATCATGCATGAAATACGTTATACATTGTTTGTAAACAAGAAAGTCGCACACGCGCAGTTCCGACGACCGCCTCCCTTTAAAGGTATACAGTCGAAGAACATGGATTGAAATTCGTATATGAATGAAAATACACAAATTTGCATTCGCTTTCATTAGCATATATGCAATATATACTGAAGATGAGTATTATGTTTCCTGTGTTTCAAGTTGATTTTGATGTTACGCAATGTTTATTCATTTATATATTTAATGAAAATATACAAAGGGCGTCGGATTTTTCATTAACATATACACAGTTTACTGAAGACGAGTGTTACGTTTCCTTTTTTGAGTTGTTAAGGTTAATAGAAGTTACAGTGATAGAAAATGATTTTTGGTGTAGGATAATATTTTTGTGTTACATATATATATATATATATATATATATATATATATATATATATATATATATATATATATATTTATAATATATATAAGGGAAATTTGATGCCAGTAGCTTGTTTTGAAGTGTACTTCATTTCACAAGTTTTAGAGTCAACGGTTGATATCGTCTATTGTGTATCCTGTTTTTCCGTGAGCTTTTTTCATCTTCTCGTGACGTTTCAGCAGATTTAATTGCAACATGGGAGAGTAAATTATTCTATAGTAACAAATTTTGTTAATTATCTTTATTGAGTTGTTTTTAACCAATATTAGAACTTTGTTGGTTTAAATGGCATTCACATATATATGGGTTTAGACTGTTTCTGTCTTGAATATCTAATTATGATATTAAAGTAACTGAAATAATCACTCACTTGAATAGTTGCTGTGATGTGTTGAATACTTAATGAAAGCATATCTTTATTTATATTCATTATAAGACTGAATTTACGCCCTGAAAGAAGAAAAGTAATTTCGGAAAAAAAGCGGCAACATTACCACGGGATAGTGACATCATCAGCTGAGACTAACATTGAGACGCACAAAGATACCGCAGAAGTATCTTTGTCGGTGTCGCCAGAGAGTCTTTTGAGGTCGCTCTTAAGTATTAGTGAAGTCAATAGGCTACTTGTTCAGTGATCGACGCAGTGTGGCAGAGTATATGTCTATGAGTAGAAATAACTGTTCGGGAACTTAAAAATATAGCATATAAGGATTTCACCATATGTTGTACATTTTTCATCAAAATAAGGCGATGACTGCTATAACGTCGACCTAGGCTTTTGCCAAGAGACTGGCACTAACCAGCATGGCGGTAGTGTGAAACAGCCTCCTCGTTGAAACCCGTTTTTTGTGTGAATTTCTATCACAACATTAATTTAATCGTTTCTTTAGACCTACAGTTCGGATTATTCGTGCCCTGAACTTTACAGACGTGGGGATTTATGCATATTTAGTGTTTTTCAACGTAGGTAGTCACCTCAATTGGGCCAAGACTAGCATACACTGTTTAACTTTGGTTTGAAAAAATCACTTTATCCGGAAAATATTCAACATAATGAAGCTATTTACTATATTAAGGAAGTTCGCAAACTGATGAAAGCACACCTTGTACTCATATCTGTACGTGGTGAGGGTTACATTCCGTCCGCAGAATGAATTAAATGTCTTAAAACGTCAATACAAACACGACTTTTAAAAATAGCCATCCTGACATGATGTTTGAAGTGATACGAGTCCAAAGGCTGTATTAGGGAAATATCTCACACAAGCCCAAATTCCGCTGCAATTGATGTGAGAATTCGAAAGATCAATTGAAAACATCCTTTGGGTCCTTAGGGCATTCTCGCAAGCCAGAGCATTTTTTCCATTTTTTCCTGCTCTCGCAAAAAAAATACCTTTTCGGCGTTGGGTGAAGAGACTCGCCGAAGAGGGCGTGGTGTACGACGATGCCTTAGGGTAGAACGCGCTTTGGGGACATATATTTAGACTCTCAAACTTTTACAATTTTTGTCTGCTATACCACTTGTGGGGGTTTATTTTAAAGCTCTTGGTATAAGAAAAGTTTTCACTGGCTTGGTTTTTCGAAATTCGAAAATTTTTATTTCCCTTCATATAGTAAACACAGGGATGGTGGCCATGTTGAATTTAAAATATCGGTAAATCTTGGGTTATTTTTTTTCTAGTTCCAAAATTTGCAGGGTGATTCCCCGATTTCTATTCTAGATTTCGAAAGAGAATGATTTAAAGATTTCTCAACGAAAGTTTGAGCAAAAGTTTAAGTCTTTCACTTCGAGGGGCATACTACCTTAAATACTCATTTATTATTTGCTGGATCTTTAAAACTGTCTTTTTACAAACAGGGAGAAATATAGACATCAAAGAAACACAGTTGAATTTTCGATTTCGAATTAGCTAAAACGTTTCAAAGTCAGTCAAAGCTGGCGCGATAGGGAGGATCAGAATTCAATTTCTGGAATATGAGGTCCTTATCTTTAATACAAATATATAGCAAGTTTGTAGCAGTTTGGAAATTTTCCGCCCCGAAAAGGTATTTCTTTTGCTCGCTTGTTTATAAAACACTTGTACACAAAAAGTAGTCCGGTCTGCAGGAGCTCATTAATATAGGGTTATGCCATATTGTTTTTGGTATTTGCACTGTACCGATAGTGTGCGAGTGCTCCGCAGCAAGTAAACCCGTGATACACATGCAGTAAATGATAAGACAATGCAAGACCACCATATTAAAGGTATGCTGTCACCTGTTCCAATTTTGCCACAGTTCCCATGGAAAGAGAAAATCTAACCAATCACAGATTTTAAGCGGGTGCCGCTTTTTAAAAACAGCACCCTCAATTGTCATTTTGAATACCAAGGAACGCCCCTTTGACCATATATGGGCATATTTAGATAACAGGTGACTGTATAACTTTAAGGGTATTTGCGAGAGGTATTGCGTTATTTTCTGCAGCAGTCACTGGACTAGCGTCTAGCTCAGTAAAGAGTCATTTGTAATTTACACCGTCTCTGAAACGCTAAATTCTTTAAAAACAAGCAGAAATATAAGCAACTGTTGCTAATTCACGAATGAAGTGGATATGTATTACGAAATATTACTTGATAATGAAATTTGATAGTTGTAATGAAATTTGATATCTAAAAAAACATAATGAAAATATCATATTTTCCTTTCGACTTTGGTCAAGTTCTTCTGATTAAATGTCCCTACTTTGGTATTTTCACTCACTATGCAAATCACGAATAAGCTGACATAAAACTGCAAATTGTTAGTTACATCACCATCGGCTGTGTCCTCCCTTATTGTTATCCTAGAGGAAAATTGAAACCACCTAACCGCCGAAAAGCATGTCAGACATTTGTCACACATATAAAATATATATGAAATACAAGAAAGTAGAAAACATTACCTATCACACGTTGTTTTAATCTACCTTGATAATTGGTTTAGTTACACATGATTCAATGATTTTTCACTAGTGTACCTGTGCATGAAATTCAAGCCAGACCGGCCAAACTCGTTATTTTTTTTGAAATAATAATTTAAAGCCATAAGTCAGTAAACTCATTTCTCCGTCCTTATGATACGTCCATGTTCCATTTGTTCAATGTTAACGGGCTCTTGTCTTTACTAACTTAAACAAGTTTCTTTCTGTTCATAATTTCTTTGCCTTTTATTTCTTCGTTGTCAATAGGGTACTGTTCGGAAATATTTTGAGCGGTTTTTGGTACGATTCAATCAACGCAAAAAAATGTATGTTTGTCCCCAAATTTCAAAGTAGAAGAGACAGCAGGACCGTATTGCCGCATTGAGCTATAGTTGTTAAAATCATATTTGTAAGAAGTTATAAATGAAATAGGGTCACATATGCCATTTTAGGCAACAGCTTTTGATTATTCGGCATGTCTTGGGTCTTTTAAAAACTTCTCAAAAGTACTCAGTATCGTGTGTGCAGGTCATCCTCAGCTCTGTTCCTATGGTGGCAATAAACATAGCCACGGAAGCAATTTTTCGGAAAGACTGGCAGCTTCATGAAATGCACCCAAAAATCCTCAAATTTGGATATATGAAGTATTTTCTGCTTTTCTCTTTAGTTGATAATCATTGAATTGACTTGGCAGGTAACTTTGACATGACTGAACACCAGAATGACGTGAATCTTTGTGATGCTGCATTTCCAATAGAGTGACTTGTCCGAAAAGCAGTCTTTACAATTTTCGTCAATACTACACGTCATTACTATAATTACTCCAAGGGCATGCATTGAACTCAACGTGTTTATTCGCATCACTGGCATATGTATTCTTTATATCGATGTATTTATGGAAAGCCAATTACATGTTAATGAAATGACAATGACGTTTAAGGTAGAACGCACCTCGGGGAAAGACGTTCTGACTCTCAAACTTTTACAATTCTCTTCTGATATACCACATGTGGGGGTTCATTTTAAAGCTCTTGGTATAAGAAAACTTTTCACCGGCTTAGTTTTTCGAAATTCGAAAATTTTTATTTTTCTCCATTGAGTTAACACAGGGATGGCGGCCATTTTGAATTTCTAATATCGGTAAATCTTTGGTAATTTATTTCTCTAGTACAAAAATTTGCACGGTGACCCCCTATTTTTATTCTTGATTTTGAAAGAGTATGATTAAAATATTCCTTGGGAAAGTTAGAGTAAAAGTTTAAGTCTTTCACTTTCGAGGTGCATATTTGTTAAAGTTAAAAACAGAATGACAGGCATAAGTCCTAAAGATAGTTAAATTGGGTTTAACTAGACTGGTGTCAATCTGATGAGTTTCGTCATCCAATTGACTACTGTCAATTTGAAGTAAAACTTTTCAAAGGTATCATGCATCAGACCTAGTCAGATCCTGGACCTCAGAAAAGATGCCTTGATTTCTTTAAGATCACTGAGGATATCACATGACTGGAACCGATTTAAATAGATATCAATAACGCAAACGTAACTGTTTGATGAGGCGGAGACGCAACTGATAAAACAACTTCAGAGATCGTGGATCGCCCCTTTTAGGTTCATTTCACGAGTATATGTATTGCCATAGGTTATTGGAGCTTAAAATGCAAATCTATTTATGAAACTGGTCCGTGTGTTGGATGAAGTATAGAAACCACTGACATAAATAGAAATCCGTAATCGTGTTTGAAGTTTGAATTTAATTATCATAGACAGTTTAACTTCAAGTGGTCTTAATATTAAGTTTTTCTATCAACTGCATTTTAAAACCTATTAATAAAACTTATTATAGTTTTGTACACAATATAGAGACACAAACGATAGGCATCCGGCACTCTCTATGTTCCGTTCCGTAACAGTGAACTGAGGCATACCTTTAAAGAAAGCTTTTGGTTGGTAAAATAATATTTTTCTATTGAATTGTAGAATCTCACTTGATCGAAAAGTACAAAGTTACAGCATGACAATGCAGCCTGTTTTATTCAAGAATGAGTATAACTTTTTGGATGCTTTCGATAGCAAGCAAGTTTTTTTAACTTTTTACTCCTTCAGACAGGAGTTCCAACGGACTAATGACATGGCTTTTTTGATTGTCATATGGCATGTGACGTCAAAGCGTGTTAATCTTATCACTTCTGTGATGGGCATAGACATCAATAATAAAAAAGAGTAAACTATAGCTTTTTCCATTTCACAATCAGAACTCTTCAATTGTCGTGTGCAGTCGGTGATAGCTTTAACTGAAATTGAAAGACGTTTCTGTAAATAATTGACAGACTATTGATATTCGGCAACGGTAGTTATAGAACATTATCACTAGAAAAATATATACCAACAACATTTCTTAATAATTTATTTTGTATCAGTCGGAGAAATATCGACACATGTAAATGAGCTTATCAATGTGAGTGAATTTTATCTGGACTCAGTTTGCATAATTAAATAGATTCACACTTAACACACGAAGAGAGATAAACTAGGATTCCCACACGACTTCGGATTGTTTGAAGAAACTTTTCATTTCCATTTAGTGCTGACAAATTTAAGGAAACTAAATAACATTCAAGTTCGTACCCGAAAATGAAGCACTTAAACATTTGCTCAAACTTTCCTCGATGAAACTTTTAACCACTCTCGTTCAAAATCAAGCATAACTACCAGGAGTCACCTTGCAAGATTTGGTACTTGAGAAATAAATAACCAGATATTTACTGATACCTGAAATTCAAAATGGCCGCCATCCTTGTGTTACCTCTACAGGGTGCCAAAAATCCCTAAATTTCAGAAAAGTAAGCCGGTGAAACTTGATTTAAACCATGCATAACCTTCAATATGAGAACAGAAATGTTGTAAAAGTTTGAGAGTCAGACTATTTCTATTGTACCCTTTTTTTACAAGTCCCTCTAGAAAGCCCCTCTACAGGTGTCTATGAATACCGCATAAGAAAGACATGAGTCTTTGAGTACTATTTATTATTTATCCAAGACCTTACTTTATTGTCTACAGATTTTAAGACTAGCTCGTACACGTGTAAACAGGCAAATACACATAGTGTCATGAATAACAATAAAAATATCATGAAGTACGGAAGTAAAATTATTAAGTAAATCAGAGAAACCGAAGTCATATAATGCGATGCAGACGCTGCCGGATAAACGAAAGTGCATGACAATAAAATATCGTTTATGTTTGTACGACAACCTGGGTACACACAGTACGACCGCAAAGCTTACAAATCGACCAATACATTCCAAACAAAAGTGCACGTCAGTCACTACCTCCCTTGTATCACTTAAAGCCCCAGTGCTGCTAACTTTCGATGATTTTTCATTATTTTTATTTTATAAATCAATTGTAATTTCTTATTCTTCTCCCCAAAGAATGTTGTAACACCCACTATTTAGCTTGGCAACTTAGCGTCTATATGTGTAAAATGCATGAATATTGTTTACATTTGAATTCTACTCCGGACCAGAAGTCAGTTTTCAACATAACAATGCAATTTAAAACCATACGGGCTGAGCTGACAAGCTGGATACTGTGTTATATCAACATTCTTTGGGGAGAAGAACAAGGAATTATGGTTCACATTCAAAATAAAAATGGTGAAATTATCATCAAATTTAGCAGCACTGGGGCTTTACATGATTCATCCAAAGAGTATATATAACCACATTCGCTTTAAAGATGTATAAGATCAATGCTTTTGATCTCAAGTATACATGTTAATTAAGAACATCGAACAACCTGTTCTGTATAAACAAAATCCATTAGCAAGGTTAAGAACGCTATCAATGTGAATGTAACATTTTACTGATCATCGCTTTGTCAATTTATCGTCATAACTACACATTTAGATTTGTGCGACAAGGATCTTAAAGTGAAAACTCAAAATGTCTTACTTCTTAAGTCTCACAGGAAAGATTTTGTGGGCTGGCTATCATATGCTGAGAAAATGTACATATATTAAGATATATAATAGAATTCATATGAAGAAAACAACATAGAGGAATAATGTTGATATCTATATCTATAAATCATCTTATGTTGATATTATTAATTATTATTAATTTCTTTTACTATTTTCAGATTCAACCACTACAGATCTGTTACAGATTCAACAGTGTTAATGGTAATATTCTCAACAGGTAACTCCTTAAAACAACACGATAATTACTTTAGAACGAACGCGGTTCATTGAACTTACAAAATCGTTCCTCAAACAAATTATGTTGATTGTACTTCCCATTTCTCTTGTCAGATACAACCACTACAGATCCGTTGCAGATTCAACCGTATTAATGGCAATATTTTCAACAGGTGTCTCCTTTGAACAACATGGTAATTTCTTTATCAGACCGAACGCGGCTTTCCTGAAGGAACTGTTCATTGCGCTGTAGATGACGAAGTTCCAGAAACTATTGGATGCCAAGACGCAAGTTACTGCAATAACGATTGAGCGGGGCACGTTTTGAGCCGACTTTGCATGAGTATGATTATAGAAAATTAAGCATGCATACGGCGACCATGCTAAAAAGAATACAACTGTTATAACGATGCACATTTTCGCTGCTTTCGTACTTGATTGGTTAGTGGCACTGCTTCCAATTTGGTTCCCGCCTTGCTCATGGCCAGCTACCTGATTGCTGATCCGTCTGCGTCGGTTTCGTATGATCATTGGAATTCTGATGTAGGCGAAAACTATCCCTCCAAATGGAACAATCCCACAGATTATGCAGGTGGATATCCATAAGTACAGCTTACTGTAGTTTGGGAGGCACAGAAAGTTATAGTGGTCATATATGTAAAAATTACCATCGATTAGTCCAAGAGCGATTGCGTACAAGGCCAATAAAGTCCACGCGATAAGAGTAACCATGACCGCTCTTGTCTTTGTCACTACACTGAGATAGTAGATAGGTCGTGATATTGCAAGGTATCTGTCCAGAGCGATCAGTGCCAGGGAGATAATGGATGCTGTATACACAATGTGATTTAATGCACCCAAGACAAAACATCCCGGGAATACAGAATCAATCAGAGCTTCCCGGGTGACACATCCGACCAAAGCTGTACCGAACAGCAATCCGACTCCGAGATCAGCAACAGCTAGGGACATCATGAAGCAACGACCCCGATTGATAGAATGTTGTTTTTGCTGAGCACAGCAATGTTCAACACGTTACTGCTGACAATAAGAACTGTGATGACAGAAAATAAAATCGTTTCCGCCACGACAACGGCAAGACCTGTCTTCTGCTCACCAACCATCATGTTCATTTGTTACGAAGCTTAGCTGAAGTTAAACTGAAGCCACTCTGCCTGTCTGTGGCTCTGGAAAGAAAGCCAAGCAGTTGGAAAGATGTCATTGGCCGTAACTTGTGTGACGTACACTGTGCAAGCATATATATTATATACATTAAAGCATATATATTATATACATTAATAATAAAGAAACCTGAATATGTATTTTTGAAGTGATAACAAAACTGCCATAGATAAATTATATGGTGACAACTTTTAATTCGCCCATGATTCGACTGTTGAGACCTTTCCCACAATAATTTATGAACCTTATCATTTGAAAGTATTTCTCAACAAAGTACGCTCTAACATATGCTCACCGCTTTTGATGAATTTTTAATATTTCTCTGAAAAGTTCATTTTTATATCGTTTGTATAATTAAAAAGAATCGAACCACACACATACACAGACACCCCCCCACACACAAATTCGCATATCCACAGATGTACGAAAATATGCTCTAGACTGCAGAGTCTCACAGAGGTTTTAACTTTGAAGTATTTGTATTATGGATTAATATTGTGATTTTTTATGATATTGATCCGGTATCTTGTGAATTTCCTTCTACCATTTGACACTTGTTCCATGTGTTCTGAATGAAAATATTCGCGATATCGTGGCAAATTATGCGTAACCTTTAGTGGTTTTTTAATTATCACAATCAACTGATTGACTTCACTCGCAGACAAAGCATCTTCAGCCAGAAATGGTATATTTGCGATAAAGTTCTGACATCAGGGCACAACAAATTATCAATGAAATTAGCTGATGTATTGTAATTCTGTGGAAGACGAGGCTTGTTAATTATGGTAAGGGAAATCCATCTATAATGCGCATCTCATGTGAAACACTATATTGGCATCGCAATTTCTGAATTGTGATAAGGAAGTGACAACGCAAGTTTGCCCACTTAATTCATAATATATGCAAGCGATGTGCCTACAATGCATACCACACAGATGTCAGCTAACCATATCTGTCGAAGCACCTTCTTTTCTTTGTAGCGCATCAAACATCAAAATGAATCAATTAGTAGTTATTGTCTGCAGCAGTGCGAACAACATGGCTGACCAGCACGACTCCGGTCTTGCTGTAGTCGTCGCAGCAACAATTGTATTTGCTATTATCGCCTTCCTAATTACCAGCAGTGTTTAACATCGCTGTGTTAAGCGAATAACAGCATTTTAATCTAATATCCTGACAATTCAGATTTTGTACATATAACACCGTTGGTGTACATCGGGCTGCACATGTCCGTGTGGTATTTTTAACGTAAATACTTTCATGTTATCGAGGTTGATATACAATATCCTGTTTGTAAAGATGCTGCCATTGCCGAGACAGACGAATCTTCAAAATGCTTAGCCTGTAATCCCGAAGGACCAGAATTAACAGAAAGCGACGATGCTAACAGACCGTCCTACTGAATTATCTCCCTGTGAGACCAATTAAGTACATAAAAGTTGGGAATTAAAATGAATTCATCAGGATGAAGGCACCATTGCCGAATGTTTTAATCATTAAACCCCCGTGCTACATCAAATACAACTTAATGGTTGCAATTGTCCCTGTACAATAAAAATGTGTGACTTGGCAAACCACTCAGTAGTAGTGGAATATATCCGAGTCGTGGACAGCCGGGAAGTCAGAACCAGTTTCACCAAACTACATTCCGTGCGAGAGTGGACGGATAATTGTCCAAGGACAATGTGATCCAATGTATGTCATTTACAATATTTGTTTTTATTGAGTATTCTTCATAGTTTCGTTGAGTATTCTTCAAAGTTTCATTTATCTGACTGCCGGCGCTGCAAATACCCTCGACAAATACAGTTAGATGTTAACAGAAGTGAAAATGTGCCATTTAAGAAATTCTTGGCGAAATGTATCAGTGCACATTGAGTAATACTTCTCTTTTCTGATCCTAGTATTGTGTATTAATGCAGAATCTATGTCAAATGGGCGTTCGCAAAAAACTCCGCCAGTACAACTGACATGAACTTTTCTACCATTACGTCTTCCAGACTAATTTCGATCTCCATTGTTTATAGGTGTTGTCCATCACAAAAAGGATGAATGAAGTGTTATATTTCTAAAATCTTTTCTTGTGTACTACTCTCGATTGTTGAGTCTGTAACGACTAAGGTGGTATCAGGCAGAGTACGACTAATGTGTCAATAACGTTTCGAGTTTGTGAAGAATGTTCATGTAGTAATTTCTATAGTACAGTATGTAAACTAAACAGTTGAAACCTATTTTATTTGAGTAATTAAATTTAGGCTTGATTCAAATCCAATCGTCAACACTTATTCTATAAAATGCGTTGTGTTTACGACGCAAGCGCTCTGAATTTCGACATAATGTGCAAGGAAGACAGAAAGAAAGTGCACTCACTTTCAAATACGAAAACAATACAAAGTGACAGCTGCCTGTGTCTCTCCTAGACTAAATTTTAGTAAGCCAAATAAAACTAACAATAACAAAATCCGTGATAATATTTATTACAATGATGCTCAACCAGGGTGTGTATATACGAATAGATAGTGTTTGTGTTGAGTTTTCCCAATGTAAAGTGTGTGAATCTTATCACTTCTGTGACGGGCATAGAAATCAACAATAAAAACAGTGAACTATAACTTTTTGCATTTCACAATCAGAACTATTGAATTGTCTCGTGCAGTCGGTGATAGCTTTAACACTAACTGAAAGCCAGTTTCTGTAAATAATTGACGGATTCTTCCGACTCGACGCATTTTTATTATAGAACTTATTTCGAAGAATTTCTCACCATATACCTGAAATATTTCTTATCGATTTGTTTTTTATCATTCGAAGAAATGTTGGCAATTGGAAATGAGCTTATTCATGCAAACAATATTTTATCAACACGCGAAGAGAAATAAAGTAGGATTCCCACGAGATTTCTTATTGTGAAAGACTATTTAATATCCATGTCTTAAAGCGGTGACGAAGTAAAAGAAGCTAAATAAGAATGAAGTTATTTTGTGCCTAGAACATGAAAGACTTTGATTTTGACTCAATGTTTTCTGATGCAAATTAAAATTTTAAACATTTTCGTTCAAATCAAGAAAAAGATAGGCGTCACCGTGCAAACTGTTTTACTAGAGAAACAAAATTACGCAATATTTACCTCTGTTTGAAATTCAAAATGGCCGCCATCCCTGCGTTATCCGTAAGGGGAGAAATTAAAATATCCGATTTTCACAAAGTCAGTCGGTTAAAAATTCTATCTACTACATAATCTTGGAATAGAGCACAGGGATAGTGTGAAAGTTTGAAAATCAGAATATCTGTTCCTTAGATGTATTCTACATTAAAATTGTGAGTGACGTTTATAGATTCGGTTCGAAGGTAGGTTTTTGTCGGTTTGATACTTTTTCATTTTCCGTTCGATAAATATTTATTCACTTTGTCGTAGCATGTTATGGTTAACATATTGGCTGTCCTGGCTTTGGGAAATAGGTCATCTACCTTCGGGCACATAGTCTGTTGTTTGATCTACAGTATTGGTCAGTTAACATTGTTACATGCAGAGAAAACGAACAAAAGGGTGAACTCAGCAGTTTCCGTTTAAACAAAATTTATTACGAAAAAAAACTAATTGCTAAGTCAGGGATAGAGTACAAGCTTTAAAAGTGTACAGACTACTTATCTCAGCTGGGACGGCAAAGCTCCAGTCTCAGAGTTGTAACAGTCATTGGATGAATGAACAGTCCTTGCAGGCTTGCAGCTGCACAAAGTCCACAGTATAAATCCAGGGTTGGCAGTGAAGGTCTTGAAAAGTCTTGAGAATGACTACTGCTGGAGTTTAGTAACACACAAGAGACACGATCCCAAAAGTCTGACTGGAAGCTGTGCACGTCCCTTTTATAAAGGCATGTAAGAACAATCTAGAACTTTTATTGACATGCTAATTACTGTTCTAAATTATCTCCCTTACACAACTAATCAACTTTCCAGAACATTCCAAACATGACTAATTGAATTCAAGGTTGTGAGGTCATTAAGGGCAGTGACCTGGAGAATGTTCTAGACTAATTGAACTCAGGTCATGATGAGTGTGGGGTAAATGACCTACATAACACACCCCCTCTCAAAAAAAGAAATTTTTCAAAGAAAAATCTTTCTTTTACAAATGTTATCTTGAAAAGGATTTAAGTACTCAATTTTGTTTTACTCTAAAGTAAAACTTCTTGAAAGTGAACAACAATAAACTCTAAATACGAGAGAGACAGTCTGCAATTAAATTGTCTCTGCCTTTGATATGTCTAATGTCAAGATTAAACTCCTGTAACATTAAACTCCATCTAAGCAATCTCTGATTTTTGCCTTTAAATTTCTGTAGAATACAAGAGGGTTGTGATCATATAAACCACTATTGGCTGATTTGAAGAAGTAACATAAACTTCAAAATGCTGTAAAGCTAATATCAAAGATAAACACTCTTTTTCAATTGTAGAGTAGTTTCTCTGGGATTTGTTAAATTTGCGTGAAAAATAGCAAACAGGATGTCCCATGACTATCTTCTTGCAATTTGTTGTTGGAAAACTTGAAATGGCACTGAATTTGGCATAAAGTATGCACGGCAAAGTCCGGTTATTTTTACTGAGTTCGATAAAGTCATTGTTCGGCAAATACTTGGCTTCCTCCTGGAGATATTCCGCTTTCGCAGGATTCAGTCCGTCTGGATGTTGTTCCACTGGATTACTGTCGCAGACATCTTCGTTGTGGTAGATGATGTTTGTCCTCGTTGGAACATCTTGGAACAAATGTTCATGGATTGGTTCTTTCACCTGTTGTGTTGTTCTGGCTGGAGGTGTGCCAACTTTGTAGACTCCAGCTTCTCCAGGATTTCTGAGTTCTGAAGCTTGACCGAGCCCAGCTTTGAGTTTAGAGTATTTTCACTCAAGTCAGTTTCAGTATCACTATCTTCATAATGGTTTGAACTGACTGCACTGACAGGCTGAGTTATAGTAGGATTATCCCTATCCAAATATGGCTTAAGCATATTTATGTGACATAGCTTTTTTTGTTTTCGCCTGTCAGGTGTTATTATGATGTAATTTAAATCGCTCAATTTTTTATCAATTAGGTATGGCCCAAAGTAACGAGCATGGAGTGGTTTGCCAGGAATTGGAAGTAGAACAAGAACTTTTTGACCTGGTTCAAACTTCCTTTTTGAGGTGTTTTTATCATATTGGTTTTCATTGACTGCTGAGATGACTCAAGATTTTCTCTGGCTAATTCACATGCTTTAGAGAGTTTTGTACGAAAATCTGACACATATTGCAAAATATTCAGACAATCATCATCGTCTGATAGGAATTTCTCTTTAACGAGCTTAAGTGGGCCACGGACTGTATGTCCAAATACAAGCTCAAATGGGCTAAAACCAAGAGACTCCTGAATTGACTCTCTAACAGCAAAGAGCAAAAAATGAATTCCTTCATCCCACTGCTTCTCTGTGTCAAACAGTAGGTCCTAATCATGTTTTTCAAGGTTTGATGAAATCGCTCAAGAGCACCCTGACTTTCTGGATGATAGGCGGATGACCTATACTGTTTAATGCCTAGCTGATCCATTACTTGTTGAAAAATACCAGACATAAAGTTGGAGCCTTGATCGGACTGGACACATTTAGGGAGGCAAATAAAGTGAAAAATTTGACTAAAGCTCTCACTATAGTCTTTGTCTTTATGTTTCTCAGTGGTATGGCTTCTGGGAACCGAGTTGATGTACACATTATTGTCAGCATGTACTCATTTCCTGATCTTGTTTTTGGTAGGGGCCCCACACAGTCTATTAGTATCCTACTAAATGGTTCTTGAAATGCAGGAATTGGCTGTAAAGGGGCCTTTGGAATGGTCTGATTTGGCTTTCCTACCATTTGACATGTGTGACAAGTTTTACAGAAATGTGCTACATCCTGCCTGAGATTAGGCCAATAAAAGTGACTGGAAATTTTGTGATAAGTTTTCCTGACTCCTAAGTGACCAGCCCAGGGCGTTTCATGGGCCAGGCGCAATATTTCAGCACGGTAGGGCTTTGGAACCACTATTTGATGTTTTATAGCCCAATCGTCATCAACCAAAACATCTGGAGGTCTCCATTTACGCATGAGAATACCAGATTTTGTATAATAGGAAACAGAGCTATCTGAAGTTTTACCTTCATCATCTACCCTGTCAAACAAAGACAAAATATCTGGGTCTTTGTGTTGTTCTGCAATGAGATTTGATCTAGAAAATGTCTGACTTTGGTCAGCAGAAGTTTTACTGGAAGTTTCAAATCCACGAGGGATAACGGAATGATCCGTGTCAAACACCTGACTGAGAAAGGTGTCATTTAAGTCAACATCTGTGACATTATTTTTGAGAGTATTTTGATTCTCGGAAGTTTTCTTTGACATGGCTCGAGTAATAGCACATGAAGGAAATAAATCGGGTATCTCTTGTTCAATTGGCTCTGGATCCTGATCTAAACTAGGATTATCAGTCACAAGTGGATTAGTAATGACCTTGTCCCCAGCAAGGTCGTTTCCAAGAAGAAGGTGAATCCCTTCAAAAGGCAAAAAAGGCCTAATACCTAAAGTCACAGGTCCAGAAACAAAGTCCGAAGACAAATAGACATTATGGAGAGGAACAGGAATATAGTCATTACAATCTACCCCCTTAATAAGAACTTTAGAACCTGAAAATGACTTTTCAGAAAACGGCAGGGTATCTGCCAACAAAAGAGACTGGAAGCCCCGGTATCTCTTAAAATTTTGACAGGGGTAGCGGAAGAAAAAATCACTAGAAAGTGAATAAAACCATTATGAATAAATGGCTCGAAAATACCCATAATGCTATCTTGAGAAGAATTGACCTTGACCTCATTAATTGGGGATAAGAGGGGTTTAACCTCAGAAAATGTGTTGCACACATTATTAGACTCTAATTGAGTTGATGAAGAAATAAAGCCGGTGGGCTTAGATCCACTTTGACCACTTTGACCTTCACGTTTTCTTTTCAATTTGAAACACTCTGACATTAAATGGCCGTCTTTCTTACAATAATTACAAGAAAGTGTACCGAACTGTTTGTCAGGAGGAGATTGAGACTTGGGATCTGATGATGTGGGAGTGTTACTTGAACTCTGTGAACTGTTGTCATTTGATTTTCTACTCTCCTTTGAAAATTCTTGGATGAAAAGGAGGAGTTAAATTTACCTGCATTGTTTCTGTATGAAAAGGACTGGGATGGTTTGCTGAGAAATGAAGATTTGTGGGTCAATGAATAATCATCGGCCAAACGTGCAGCAACCTCTAATGTATCTGCCTTTTGTTCATTGATAAATGTCTTGATGTCACTCCGAATGCACCTTTTAAATTCCTCAATCAAAACAAGTTGTCGTAATTTGTCATAATTCTGACTGACCTTTTCCGAAGAACACCAACGATCAACAGTTGTTCTTTTGTTCGAGCAAATTCAACATAAGTTTGATCCTTCACCTTCTCACAATCCCTAAATTTCTGACGGTAAGCTTCAGGCACCAATTCATAGCCCTTGAGAATTAATTCCTTCACAGAATCATAATCTGAAGCCTGCTCTACTGACAACTGAATGTAAATTTCTCTGGCTTTACCCACCAAAGCACTCTGCAAAAGCATAGACCAGGACTCCTTAGGCCAGTTCAGACTCTGAGCAATTTTCTCAAAATGAAGGAAATATTTATCAACATCCTTTTCTTGGAAAGGGGGAACTAACCTGAAATGCTTAGTGATGTCAAACTTGTCTGAAGGGAAGAATTTTCCTGACTGTCCAAGCTCTAAACGTTTCATTTCTAATCTTTCCTGCCTGTCTTTCTCTCTCTGTCTTTCTTCCATTTCTAATTGCATTTGTATTTTTTCTTTTTCTAATGCCTGTCTCTCTTTTTCCATTTGTAATTCTAGTTCTTGATCTCCAAATTTGTCTGCATTTCTAATTCTAATTTTCTGAGTTCAGAGGTAGACTCGGGCTCATAATCTTTCAGGGTGGATTCCTCAAATTGGCCTAAATCAACTAGATGTTTGGCAATACGGTACTGTATTTCCCTCTTGCGCATAGATCTTTTGACTTCTACTTTAAGGAAATTGGCCAGTGCAATGAGGTCGTCTTTTCTGAGGGAATCAAATGTGTCCTGATCAAGGTCATCCATTTCCTCTGGTTTAAATTCCGCCATGATTAAATTTCGCTGAGTTCACAGAATACTGTAGTTTTAAAAAGGCAGGCAAAATGTTGTCAAACGGCTCAAAATATTCGTCTCCCGGACGAGCCCCCAATTTGTTACGTGCAGAGAAAACGAACAAAAGGGTGAACTCAGCAGTTTCCGTTTAAACAAAATTTATTACGAAAAAAAACTAATTGCTAAGTCAGGGATAGAGTACAAGCTTTAAAAGTGTACAGACTACTTATCTCAGCTGGGACGGCAAAGCTCCAGTCTCAGAGTTGTAACAGTCAGTTGGATGAATGAACAGTCCTTGCAGGCTTGCAGCTGCACAAAGTCCACAGTATAAATCCAGGGTTGGCAGTGAAGGTCTTGAAAAGTCTTGAGAATGACTACTGCTGGAGTTTAGTAACACACAAGAGACACGATCCCAAAAGTCTGACTGGAAGCTGTGCACGTCCCTTTTATAAAGGCATGTAAGAACAATCTAGAACTTTTATTGACATGCTAATTACTGTTCTAAAATTATCTCCCTTACACAACTAATCAACTTTCCAGAACATTCCAAACATGACTAATTGAATTCAAGGTTGTGAGGTCATTAAGGGCAGTGACCTGGAGAATGTTCTAGACTAATTGAACTCAGGTCATGATGAGTGTGGGGTAAATGACCTACATAACATGTCATACACGCAGAGTCTGTCTGCATAACCTGAGTTAAATGTAACATGCTTTCCATCCGAAAAAACCGAAGACCAACTGAAAGAAAGAATCATAGAACTTTTGAACTGTATTCGTGCTCACAAAGTCAACTGAGATAGTGCACATCGGATCAAGGTATGTATCAGTTGCTGTTCCTTTTAAAATATTCCACCTTAAAAAACAAAATCCACAGGAACGGATAAGCGTTAGCGCCCTCTATACGCATTCGCATATTGGCATCCACTGAAACATTTTTGGTGATGTCATCAAGTATCGGTTTGCTCGCCACACTTAGGAGGAGTCTCAGCTCTATCATTCTATCTTAATCAATAATCCGAAATCTGTACTATTTTACTCTTCTGCAGTCAATAGTTATCTAGTTATTCCTCATGTCAGACTACAGTCATAGCCAGGTTAAATCTCACTTACCTGTTTATATTTTTCAAAATCCGCCATATGTGACTATTAAAAACTATATTGTAAAATTAGGTGTTCTTCTGTAGTCATTTACAATAGATTCACTTGGCTATAGGGAATGTATTTGGCTAAACTGGCGCAGTATGTCAACCCTGACAAACGTGTGTTCTCATAGCACTTCACGACCAATGTAATATTTTTTTCGTCTTTTCCCCCGCAACAGCAAATATAAAATCTTGCTGGAATATTTCTTGGTGTGCATCCGGGATACTTCTTAACTTTCTGCACTTATCAGGGGTACTTTGTAAGGCTTAGACTTTTCTTAATCGTTTCTTATCAAAGTATGTGTAAATGATATAAAAATGATTACAGTATTAGCCTTAATTATTGTATGTGAGGTTTTAATGACATTGTTGATGCATACAAGTTTCTGAACGCATTTGTCTGTATGCAAAACATCTTAAATATTGCATGAAATATTATCATATTTGATATTTTGTTTTCTTCTGGTGTATTTAATACATTTTATGTCAGTTTGCTACAATTTTCAAGAATTACCGAAAATAATTATATACCTTCCATGAATAGTTCAGCTGAATTTCTTTCTGATATGTTCCGCGCGCATTCAGAAAATGTTAAAGCAGCTGTATTTCACAAACTTGTGAAGGGATAGCTACATTTGTGTGTATCAAAAGTGACTAATGAAAAGAAAGAATCATATGTAGCCAGACTCATGAATACAGGATGTCACAAAATTCACGTTGGCTTGCAATATTCAGCAAATATTTAAGGTAATAAACTTCTTAAAGGCGGATACAATAACACACTGCAAAAGTATAAGCGATGTATACATTTATACTGAAAAAGTATGAGCGATTTATACATTTATACTGAAAATAAGCGATGTATACATTTATACTGGAAAAGTATAAGCGATTTATACATTTATACCAAAAAAGTATAAGCGATGTATACATTTATACTGAAAAAGTACAAGCGATGTATACATTTATACTGAAAAAGTATAAGAGATTTATACATTTATACTGAAAAAGTATAAGCGATGTATATATTTATATTGAAAAAGTATAAGCGATGTATACATTTATCTTGAAAAAGTATAAGCGATGTATATATAATTTATACTGAAAAAGTATAAGCGATTTATACATTTATACTGAAAAAGTACAAGCGATGTATACAATATCAGTTTATGCCTCTGGAGAATTCTGCAAACAACTCTGTAGACTGTCAGATGAATTCCCAAACATCCTGCACATGATGAGATGGTCATTGTCTGTATGTCTGTGCTTCTCTTAAAGAACTAAAATTCTCTTTACACAACGAATCGGCGAGGGCAGTTTTATGTGAATAGTACCAGACGTTATGGGTGAGAGAGAGCACTCTTTTTGATACGAAAACAGAACTGCAAACGTGTTTTTTTAAACTTAAATTTTCTGTGACCCTATTGATCGATATTGGTCCATTATGATACTGCCAATCAGCGGTATTATTTTTTTGAAGTTCCATTTTCAATACAATTTTTTTCCGGTCCCTCTAATGCACCCTCATGTTTTTCAAGTCCCCCAAAAGACCTCCAGCGATGTTTTTGAATACCGCGTGAGGAAGGCAGGAGTCAGTGAGTTTTATTTATACAAGACGTTACTTTATTCTCTACAGAGTTGAAGACTAAGTCGTATACGTGTCGACAGACAAATGTACATAATGCCATGGATAACAATGAAAATGTGATGAATAATAAGACAAAGTATGAATAATATGCCAAGTCCTTTATCACTGGTAAGAAAATAAAATCATATAGAAAATCAGAACACTGAAGCCGTATGAGGCTGATGCTACTTGATCAACAGAAAGTGCGTAAAAGTGAAATATGATTTAAGTTTTTACAACAATCTTCATGAACACCCCACGACCGTAAGGCTTCAAATCGACAAAACACATTCCAGACAAAAGTGCATGTCAGTCACTTCCTCCCTTGTATTACTTTTTTGATTCATTAAAACAGTATTTATAACCTCATAAGAGCATAGTTAATGCTTTTTATGTTAATTGTGTACATTAATTATGAACATTGAACAACCTGTTCTACTCTTTTATTAAAGAATAATTTTCCACAAGTAAGTTAAGAGCGCTATCGTTGTAAATGTAACATATTACTTGATCATTACTTCGTCCGTTTTCTAATATGTTTACATTCGTGCGACTAAGGTCTTAAAGTAAAATCCTAAAAACGTCTGTCTAAAGTCTCAGGAAAGATATTGTATGCTGGCTATCGTATGCTGAGACCAGATGTGAACTGAATGTGCTCACGTGGTTTACAAAAGGTTCATTACATAGTGGTACGCTTCACAGAATGATCAGATATCTGTCAGATCATTGTATGTAGTAGGTTTAATCAACTTTTGCACAGTACTCCCAGAGTTAAATCACTAATTACAAAAACTTCATTTTATATGCAGATGAGCCATTTATTTACTTGACAATGCTCGGTGCTTCACGCGACGTCTAGATATTTATTAGATCAATATGTGTAGCCGGTTTCACCAATCAGATTTCTGTCGGATCAGTACCTGCAGTAGATTTCATCAAATTTGATGCAGTTATATCGGAGTTATATGACTAATGACAAATCTTCATTAAACATGCAAATGAGCTATTTATCAACTTGACACTGCCCGATGCTTCTCAGAACAGTTAGATATCAATCAAGTATCATCAAATTTGATGTAGGAATTTCGGCGTTGTATCACTAATTACAAAAGTTCATTTAATATGCAAATGAGCAGATAATTGACAGGACACCCACACTGTCATCAAAATGTACTGAGATTGTCGTTTGAGAAAATTTTCATGAGATTTTGTGCAGTATTTCTTGCACTGTCATTACTGTCTCCTTCGGAAACCATTATATGAAAAAATATGAAAAGATAGTTCATAACTTCATTAATATGCAAGCCACACTAACCAAAATCTAATAAATTATTGCAATTAGCATGCAGTACCTGTATACCAATCTGACTTGAATCCGTTCAGACAGATAGTCAGACAGACACACACATACACACACACTCACCCATACGGACAGACAGAAATACAGACATCGCTACGACATTAGCTCACATGTGTGAAACATGAGCTAAAAATGTATCTCAAGGACAATAAAATGGAATTGATATCAAGCAAGATAACATACAGGATTAACATCGAGATCTGTACCTATAAATCATCCCTCAAAAATTATATTATTGTTCCCTTTACTATCGTCAGACAAAATACTTCAGATCTGTTACCAATGCAACAGTACTAATGGCAATATTCTCAACAGGACACTTTTTCGAAAAATATGACCATTTTTTGTTAGAGCGAATGCGGCCTTTCTGGATGAACTGTTCATGCACCTTAAAACCATCCCTCAAAACGTCTGTTGATGGTATTTCCCGTTTCTATCGTCAAATACAACCCCTACAGTTCGAATGCAGATTCAACCGCATTAATGGCAATATTTTCAACAGGTGTCTCCTTCGAACAACATGGTAATTTCTTTATCAGACCGAACGTGGCTTTCCTGAAGGAGCTGTTCATTGCACTGTAGATGACGAAGTTCCAGAAACTGTTGGATGCCAAGACGCAGGTTACTGCAATAACGATTGAAGGGGACACTTCTTCATGAAATGCCTCTCCACGAATATGCTTATACAAATTTAACAATCCGTACGGCGCCCATGCTAAAAAGAAGACAAGTGTTATAAGAATGCACATTTTCGCTGCTTTCGTACTTGATTTGTCAGTGGCACTACTTCCAATTTGGTTCCTGCGATGCCCACTACCAGCTACCAGACTGCGAATCCGCCTTCGTTGGTTTCGTAAGGTCATAGGTATTCTGATGTAGGCGAAAACTATCCCTCCAAATGGAACAATCCCACAGATAACGCAGGTGGATATCCATAAATACAGCTTATTGTAGTTGGGGAGGCACATAAAGTTGTTAGGGTTGTATATGTAAAAATCGCTATCGATTAGACCAAGAGCGATTGCGTACAACGCCAATAAAGTCCACGCGATAAGAGTAACCATGATCGCTCTTGTCTTTGTCAGTACATTGAGATAGTAGATAGGTCGTGATATTGCAAGGTATCTGTCCAGAGCGATCAGTGCCAGGGAGATTGTTGATGCTGTGTACACAATGTGATTTAATGCACCCAAGACAAAACATCCCGGGAATACAGAATCAATAAGCGCTTCTCGGGTCACACATCCAACCAAAGCTGTACCGAACAGCAATCCGACTCCGAGATCAGCAACAGCTAGGGACATCATGAAGCAGCGACCCCCGATTGATAGAATGTTGTTTTTGCTGAGCACAGCAATGTTTAACACGTTACTGCTGATAATTAGGAAAGCGATGACAGCAAACAAAGTCGTTTCCGTCACGACAACGGCAAGACCTGTCTTGTGCTCACCAACCATCCTGTTCATTGGTACGTAGCTGAGATTAAACTGAAGTCACTCTGCCTGTCTGTGTAATTCTAGAAAGAAAACAGAATAGTTGGAAAGATGTCATTGGCCATAATTTGTGTGACGTACACTGTGCGAATAAATATTACAGACATTGATAATAAAGAAAGCTATGTATTTTTGAATCATCTCCAGAACCTCAATAGATGCTTTGTGTGGTGAAAACTTCTTTATTCGCCTAATATTCGACTCATGAGATCTTTCTCACAATAATTACTAAAGCTTATCTTTCAAAGTATTTCTCATGCACGCGACCTCTTTTCTGAATAATTTGCGGTCTTATATATGCCCGCCGCTTTTGATTAATTTTGTATATTTCTGTGATTTGTTTATTTCAATATCTTTTGCATACTTAATAATGTTTATGGAATCAATTCATTATTTTGTGAATTTCCTTTTACCCCTTCGACGCTTGTTCCATACATCCTGAATTAAAATATTGGCAATATCGTGGCAAATTATGCGTAACATTTGATGTTTTTAAATTATCACGATCAACTGATTGACTTCACTCGCAGACAAATCATCTTCAGCCATAAATAGTATATGGTTCAAATATCAGGCCGCAGTAAACTTTCAATGGAATTCGCCAATGTATTGTGAAAAATTCTTTGGAAGACGAAATCTCATCTATCCAGCTGGGTAACCGAATTAATTTGTAATTGATGACAAAAGTTTGAACATAGTTGAATTAAGTTTTGCTGTAACCATGATATGACTTAAACTTGACCTCTGATCTGAAAGACGAACTATTATATAATGCAGAGGAAATGGCCATGACAAATAAGGTGACCAGCTTTATTGAAACAACATGCAACGAAGATGTGTTCGCAATAATTAAATCGTGGGTTTAAAATATAAGTGCCGTGTTGGGTTTCCCCGATAGAGATCATTTGATATTTAGTACAGATGATCTCCCTGATGAGATTGCGAGTGAGTCATAGTAATGATGATTCTTATTTAGGTGAAAGTAATTTATCAAAGAAGAGGTCTGTTTTCATTCATGCATTTAAAATCCGCAGCACATTTCGGCCAACCATAAACCAATTTGCTCCTTCAAAAAAGAAAATCGAAAGAGGGCTAAGTTTCACTTTCCAAATGGTTTTATCATCTTGATAGTTAACTTTTCTGCTATTTCTAAATTTAAAATCTTTGGTCTGATACTGAAATATAGGAAACAGGTGTATACTGCCGTGAGGGTGGCACTTTGCAGCCATTCAAATTTCCCTCTGACAAACTATATATCCAACAATTCATATTTCCGGTTTTTTTTTCAATTTTCTATGCACTAAATATCCAATTTTCCCCTTTTATCCAATTTTCCCCTTTCATTATGGGCGCGGCGCCGTATCTTTGCAATCTTTGGATACTATGGCGGAAATAAACGTATAGACTTGGAATTAAGGTGTAACAAATGTACTTCAGTTGATGGGAGGGGCTCGGTAACGACAATTGCACAAGATAATTTTAAAAATTAGCGGGAATAAAATCGTCTCACGACCGACATAGTTATACTGGAAGAGAAGCAAACGCTGTTCTTTGGTTGGTAGAGTACGTGTACTTCAGGCAATGAATTAAATTGGTGTGTTCAGCGGCAAGAAATTAAATTCAAGAAATGGTTGATGAAGGACGAAGCCACCGCGAAATACGTGTTCATCTCCAAAATGTTTTACCCAATGCAAATGGTATCTCTGAACGAAGTGTAAGACGATAAAGTCTCAAACATGATATCAAACGCCTTCAAGGTCAAGATTTGGATCGGGTTGTAACGGATGCGATTCATAAGGTGGGCCGGCATACGGTTTAAAAACTATGACGGGGTACTTAGATCATTATGAGGAGAACATCATTGCGTACAAAGATTGACAGCTGAATAAACTAATCAGATAAAATGAAATGTGGGTGCCGCACTCTGATTGGGCTGATGGCTGTCACAATTTTTTATAACGTACAAGTTTGCAACATTGACGGGAAGCGCGCAAAACTTTAACCTGTAAACAGGTCAGGCCAAACTGATTATATCGGACTTTCTTTTCCGGTGGCAACACAATCGTTCTTTGCTTGTTAGTTACTCGATCCATTGATCCCAAAATGAAATAGGAAAATGAGATCTTGATAACCCTCAGAAATGCCCAATGTCTCAACAGTAATATTGATGAAAACCTCTGCGAATGCAAGATCTTTGAATGTCTTTTGGACACGTAGTGTGACTTAATTTACTGAAACCTGGCTCAACGGCAGAGTGAACGAGTTTCACGTAGATATTGATGGAAACAATTTTCAATTGTCAATGGGTAAGCTTCATGTCCAGGACAAATGAAATATTATGGCTTTCCTCAGGGTTTCATTCTTCTCCAACTGTATTCTTAGTATCTATAAATATCGGCGATAGGTACACCCTAATAGGCCATCGTAGAAGTTATACCTGCCAATCAGGTGTCAAAAATTTTAATATCGTTTTAGTCTGCTTTTGATACCGTCATTGACACAAAGAATATATATCTGCAAATGATGCGATTAAACATGCATAGTTTAATTTCAACTCTTTGGGATTTAATTATATCGATGACTTGCCCTTCTCTTCCACTTTGAAATTGGGGAATGACATACATTTTTGCCTTGATGGAATAGTACCAAACAACGCTAAAATATTTTCGAATAATACCCGATGTGTGTTCCATGCTACCGCCATATTGGCTAGTGCCTGTTGCTTAGCAATAGTTACGGTCAAGGCCATAGCAGTCATAGCCTCATTTCGACAAAACATTTACATCCTATTTACTATATTTTGTTTATGATTATGTTTATGTTTATTTCCATTTACACGAATACACAGCGCGATACTGCGTCGAGCACTGAACTAGTATCGACTTTAACGAAAAGACATGCGGGCGAGACGTACATGCGATATCGACAAAGCTGCATATTCCTCCTTGTGCGTCTCAATGTTAGCTGATGTTGTCACTACGCCGTTGCACTGTTGCCGCTTTAGTTTTGTAAATACTAGTATTGTTTTAAATAGTACTTTCACTGTCATCTAATGAAGATAAATTAAAGATAAAATCACCACAACTATTGAAGTGATTATGCTAGCTTCTTTAAAATCATTTTTTATTTTTCATGACTGAGACGTTCCAAACACTTATTCACACCCACAAAGTCATTATATTCGTTCGGGTAGTATGCACCTCGAAAGTGAAAGACTTAAACTTTTGCTTAAACTTTCCTTAATGAAACTTTCAGCCATTCTCTTACTAAATCAAGAATAAAACTCGGGGGTCACCGTGCAAATTTTGGTACTAGAGAAACAAATAACCCAAGATTTACCGATATTCAAAATTCAAAATGGCCGCCATCCCTGTGTTAACTCATGGAGAAAAATAAAAGTTTTTGATTTTCGAAAAACTAATCCGGTGAAAAGTCTTCTTACACCAAGAGCTTTAAAATGAACCCCACAAGTGGTATATCAGAAAAAAAATTGTTAAAGTTTGAGAGTCCGAATGTCTGTCCCCGAGGCGCGTTCTACCTTAAAACAATTGTTTAAAGATGATCAACAAGCTATGTCACCATTAGATGTCCGACGTTACCTTGTTGATATCAAATCTGTTCAAACGTTACAAGACCATAAAAAAGGTAATAAAAAACATGACCGTGTCATTACGTCACAAGTATTTTCCGAGCTGAACGAAGCAAAATATTAGGGAATGATATACTTATCACATGCACAAGCGAAGAATTCTACTTGTGTAAAACTAACGAGATGACAAAAGTTAATAGACATTGCGTAACATTTTGAAACAAAAGAAACGTAATACTCGTTTCCAATATATTGCATGAATGAAAAGCCAATTTATATATTTCATTCATATACGAATTTCAATCCATGTTGATGGTTTTTTGTGTGATTTCTGTGTCAAACAGTTCGTTTTGTGCTGCGGTGAAGTGGTTTTTCCAGTCGCCTACTTGGCCTTTGCGTAGATGTCGCTTCCCAATGGTAAACGAATCAACATCTCCAATAGCTGAATATTTCTGGTAAAATTCTGGACCATTGCGCATCGAAGTAAAGATGCAACTTTCAGTCACATTATCAAGTTCTTCGTTCGTCTTCGGACGACCAAGAAAATCAGCAACTTCGGCCAGGACGGACCCAAGGTCTTTCTTCATGTCCTCGAATCGGACATGCAGTACGTTGTCTTTCAGTCCATACCGATTCCATCCGACCACATTTTCCAGCCATGATCCAAACCGCATATTGCCTTCCATAAACGCAATGACCTATTCATCCCATGTCAAATCTATTCCATGTCCTGTCAACGCCTTTTGGAAAAGATACTCGGATACACAAACATCCTTCGGATTCCTAGATACGCAGATGACTTTACACTTCTTCTCTCCCTTGATCCACTTGCGTGGAAAAAACTGGGGTGGTAGGTGAAAATACAGCAACCTTGGTGACGGCATTTCATGGAAAAACTTCTTCACTGCTTTTACACGTTCTGCATAGGAACCAGACAGGCGGGTCTCGTCTTCGTATAACATATCAATGCGAACTGATCTCTCTGATTGAGGTAGGATTAAATTCAGGTCAGTTTGTAGGCTACTTACTGCCTTCAACATCCAATACGTTCCAGATTTAGGGTACGTTACGACGACTATGTCATCTGGCCTAATGTCCCACTCGTCTATTGCCTGGCTTTCAAAAAGTTGCTTGTTGTAGAAAGCGTCCGTAAAGAAGTGCTTATTGTAGATGAAACCAGATGGCTTTGCCATTCTGTAATTTTGTGCGCGTTCTTTAAGGTTTGTGTCAGTTAAAGGTTAAAGAAACAAACTTAGAGTATGCCGAGCGCATACTGTTTCCGCCTTTATATATTGGATACAGGACTATAAAGGTTACTATTCCCCAACCCCTTCTGGCAATTCTATACCTGGCCTCATTTGTTTTGATTAAATGCACTTTAGAGAAAAATCCATATCGTGGGCCAGTTTGAAGCCGAAACTAACTATGATGATTAACCCTGAATTTGAAATTTTAAAGGCGATCAAGGAGTTCAAAATTTCAGTATTTTTTTAAAACCTACATGAGGGTGATTCGATAGCGAGTGTCCTTCGCCCCATCAAACATTGGTCAGTTTCAGAGTGACATTTGCATTATTGATATCTATTTAAAACTCTTCAACATCTGTGGTAATCTAAAAGAATCAACACCTACGCGTCAAATCACCTCTTTCTGAGGTCTTCATTCTGATACGTTCAAACTCTAGAAAGCGGTTTGTTTTTGACAATTTGTTCTGACCAAAGTGTGCATAATCTCATCTAGAATCAGCGAACCACTATAAGTGTCTTGATATGGTCCGTTTCTGACAAAAGCGACCAAATTGTAACATGGTATGAAACAGCAAACTACGCAACAACTTTGTAACTTCCCTCCACACTTATAGTCTTTCAGAAATCTTGATGTCATATGTGTAGTCGAAAAGATGTAATTTCTTGCAAATCCAAAAAGACGTTGGTTCCTCCTGGAAGGGCGTAAATGAATCATATTAGTAAAATAGTACGCAGTATATAGTTCTTTGCTGGAAAGCTAGAAATTATGTGAAGCCATGTACCAATGTTTTTGTAAATGTGTTTTGTTTGAAGCTTAAGGTTAATATTATAAGTAAACATATTTACTCGGCTATATTTTATTGAAAGCAAAAAGTAATTCCTGCAGCACTATATCTTATGTTCTTAATATCTGCTATTTACCAATAGAATGATATGTATGATATCTATAAAGAGTTTTACCTTTAACACAGAGTAGTCAACTAAATGACGAAAATCATTAGATTGACAGTTAGATGTACCCTTTTCAACCTTCAGGACTGCCTGTTATTCTGATGTCGATTTTGAACGTCATTGCTATTTCAGTCTGCTCTGACAAACGACATGGAACTAAATAATACATATTTGTCAAAGATGCGATCAAACACAATGAGTTAAGTTTATGCTCTTTGGGGCAAATTTAGTGATGACGTGTAAATTTCGAAAACCGATCAAACGATACATAACAAAATTATTCGGTAAGAAATGATGTGGAGGTGTTAGTGTTGATATCAATGAAGACTTGTATGATCAATAATGATGCCAATATCAACCTACAGTACACGGATAGCCAAAATGTTTCTTGTCAGGCTAGGACCATTCTACTCTACCATTGGACACATTGCACATCCCACCAAGTGCTAATGCCAGAAAAGATGCAAAGATCAGCAGCACTGTTCATGTTTTAAAACTACTGGCTCCTGGTGCTTCTCAAATCAGCCGTGACATTTTCAATTACTGAGGCCGAAAATAGCTTGTATCAACTGCCTATGATACTGCTGTTGCTTATAACATGTCATGGTTATTTTAGTTTGATAAAAAATAGAAATGAGAAACATATCTCTGCCAATGATGCGATTAAACACGCGAAGTTTAATTTCTAACTTAACAGTCTACTTTCAGCATGGTTGGGGCTGGGTGCCCTGGCCTTTTTAGGCGGCCTGCTTTTCGCATGTTGTATGTAGTATGAACATCCCGTGGAAATTGATAGAATACTAAGAGGAATCTATAGCTGGATATAACTATTGGCACCCAAGGACAGGTTCAACCTTGCACAAACTTTATAATAACTCTATAGTGTCTTGGAGGGCACCAATGGAGCTTCGCCATTCTAACTGCCCTTTAGAATTCCAGACTAGATTATTGCAAGTGAATCGCACAATCGCATTTATGTAAGGGACAAAATTTCTACTACCACTGATAATAGACAAGTTGCATGGGACTGTCCGTTTTGTTGTATTTTAGAGCTGTTTTTGAAGATATACAACTCAAGTTGGTTCCATAGGAAAACACTAGTGGAAAGTAACGTACTGCTCCGATGAAAGTGTTGAACGCCAGTTTTACTTGGGTTTTTTATCGCTCTCGGTTAATTAAGGTAATATGCACCTTGAAACTGAAGGATTTAAAGTTTTGTTCAAATGTCCTTAAGGAAGAGAATGGTTAAAATTTAACCATTCTCTTTCAAAATCAATAATAAAAATCGGGCGTTACCGCTCAAAATTTGTTTGTAGAGAAACAAATAACCCAAGACTTACCGATATTTAAAATTCAAAATGGCCGCCGTCCGTGTGTTAACTCTATGGAGATAAATGAAATTTTCGAATTTCGAAAAACTAAATTGGTAAAACGTTTTCTTTCAGCAAGAGCTTTAAAATGAACCCCAACAAACGGTATATCAGAAGAGAATTGTAAAAGTTTGAGAGTCCGAATATATGTCCCCGAGGCATGTTCTACCCTAAGACCAAACCAATGATAAGTAAGCACAAACTGTCTAAAGTGTTATTAAAATGGGATACTGTAATACTCAGTGTAAAGCACACACCTGGAAATGTCCGAAGTAACTGATCCACGCAAAGCGCCGATTAGAAGATTAAGAATACTACAGACTAAATTCTTCACTAGAATTGCAGTAATGATAAATAAGCAATGTATTTCACCGGTGAGAATATGGTGAGTCCACTGTAAATGTTACAGGGTGACGTAGTATGATAAATCTAATGCAAATAAACGTTTATTTACCAGTCTTAGAGGAGATTGAGGGGCTGAATAGATCATTTAAAGGGACAGTCTGCATTCCTCCTTATTAATATTGGGCATTTACAATGTGTTAGCTCTTTGTTTGCCAGGCTCTTTGAAATGTTCATCAAGTGGGTTAATTTGCTTTCAGATGAAGTTGACAAATAACCCGTCCGTTTAATCAACTGTTTCATATTGATTCAAGCCATTTATGGCGAAAGGTGCTTTGTCTGCGCAAGAAGTAAATCAGTTGATCGTCATAGTAAAAAATAAAAACAACTCACATATTTTGCCACTACAAAGCGAATAAATTTTCATTAAGGGACATGAACAAGTGTCAAAGGGCGGACAGGACATTTCTAAGATAACGAATTTTTTCAATGAAAGTCATTATAATATTAAATTTGCTTCACAGCGAATCATCGTACATATGTTGATGTCCTTGTGTCTGGGTGTGTATGTGTTGTACGAATCTGTTTAAGTATGCAAAAGATATTGAAATAAACAAATCAAAGAAATATACAAAATTCATCAAAAGCGGTAGGCCGTAAATTATTCAGAAAAGAGGTCGCGTGTATGAGAAATACTTTGAAAGATAAGCTTTAGTAATTATTGTTAGAAAGGTCTCATGAGTCGAATCTTCGACGAGTAAAGAAGTTTTCACCACATGAAGCATCTATTGAGGTTCTGGCGATGATTTCAAAAATACATAGTTAGCTTTCTTTATTATCAATGTCTGTAATATTTATTCGCACAGTGTACGTCACACAAGTTACGGCCATTGATATATTTCCAACTGCTTGGCTTTCTTTCCAGAACTACACAGACAGGCAGAGTGACTTCAGTTTAATCTCAGCTACGTACCAATGAACAGGATGGTTGGTGAGCAGAAGACAGGTCTTGCCGTTGTCGTGACGGAAACGACTTTGTTTGCTGTCATCGCTTTCCTAATTATCAGCAGTAACGTGTTGAACATTGCTGTGCTCAGCAAAAACAACATTCTATCAATCGGGGGTCGTTGCTTCATGATGTCCCTAGCTGTTGCTGATCTCGGAGTCGGATTGCTGTTCGGTACAGCTTTGGTCGGATGTGTGACCCGGGAAGCTCTGATTGATTCTGTATTCCCGGGATGTTTTGTCTTGGGTGCATTAAATCACATTGTATACACAGCATCCACAATCTCCCTGGCACTGATCGCTCTGGACAGATACCTTGCAATATCACGACCTATCTACTATCTCAATGTAGTGACAAAGACAAGAGCGTTCATGGTTACTCTTATCGCGTGGACTTTATTGGCCTTGTACGCAATCGCTCTTGGACTAATCGATGGTAATTTCTATAAATACAACCGTAACAACTTTCTGTGCCTGCCGATCTACAGGAAGCTGAACTTATGGCTATCCACCTGCATTGTCCTGTGGCTTGTTCCATTTGGAGGGATAGTTTTCGCCTACGTCAGAATTCTCATGATCATACGAAACCGACGCAGACGGATCAGCAATCAGGTAGCTGGCCATGAGCAAGGCGGGAACCAAATTGGAAGCAGTGCCACTAACCAATCAGGTACGAAAGCAGCGAAAATGTGCATCGTTATAACACTTGTCTTCTTTTTAGCATGGTTGCCGTATGGAGTGTTAATTTTCTATAATCATACTCATGCAGAGGCAATTAATCAAGGAGCGTCACCTTCGATCATTATTGCAGTAACCTGCGTCTTGGCATCCAACAGTTTCTGGAACTTCGTCATCTACAGTGCAATGAACAGTTCCTTCAGGAAAGCCGCGTTCGGTCTGATAAAGAAATTACCATGTTGTTCGAAGGATACACCTGTTGAAAATATTGCCATTAATACGATTGCATCTGCAACCGAACTGTAGTGGTTGTATCTGACGATAGAAATGGAAAATACTATCTACAGAATGTTTTGAGGGATGATTTTGTATATGTAACGAACAGTTCATTCAGGAAAGCCGCGTTCGGTCTGATAAAGAAATTGTCGTGTTGTTCCAAGGAGTCTCCTGTTGAGAATATTTATTACTGTTGAATCTGTAACAGATCTGAAGTGGTTGTATCTGAAAATAGTAAAGGCAAATAATATCAAGATTAATTTTTTGAGATGATTGTATAGGTATAGATATTAACATTAATTCTGTACGTTTTCTTGCCTAATAGGAATTCCATGCTATATCTTGACATACTTACATATATCCAGCATATGATCGCCAACCCACAAAATCTTTCCTGTGGGACTTTAGATAGACGTTTTGAGATTTAACTTAAAGATATTAGTAGCACGAATGTAAATATATAAAATGGACAACCAATGTGACAGAGTAATGATTAAGTAATATGTTACATTTACAATGTTGCGTTCTTAACTTGCTGGTGGAGAATTATTCTGCAATAAAGGGGTAGAACAGGTTGTTCAATGTCCATAATTGACCTGTAGAGTTAAGACGATCAGCGCAGATCATACACATTGAAATAGAATGAGGTTATGTATACTATTTGAATGAAACAATCAAGTTATAAGCCTTACGGTCGTGGTGTTTTCACTGAGATATTTCATTATTGTTCTCACTTTCTGTCGATCCAGCACTGTCAGCATTGTGTTGTACGGCTTTGGTTTCTCTAATTTTCTACATGGTTTTATTTCGTACCATTGATAAAGGCTTTGTCTTACTGTCCACTCTCTATTTTTCATGACATTTCATTGTTATTCATAGCATTTTGTGTATTTGTCTGTCTAGACGTGTACGAGTTAGTCTTCAACTCTGTAGAGAATAAAGTAACGCCTTGATAAATAGTAATCGATGTCTCTTGTCTTCCTTATGCGGTATTTATAGTCATCTCTGGAGGAGCTTTTGAGGGGGACTTGAAAAAATGAGAGTAGGGACTGGGAATATTGTACTGAATATAGGACTTAAAATAAATAAGACCGCTGATTGGAAGTGTCCTAGTGGACCAATATTGATCACTAGGCAAAACACGTTTGCAGTTGTGTATTCATATCGAAAAGAGTACTTTCTCTCACCAGTAACGTTTAGCACGAATTACATGAAACTACTCAAGCTGACTTGTTGTGTAAAGGGAATTTTACTTGTTTAAGAGTAGCACAAACATACTGACAATGAACTTCTCATCTTGTGCAGGATGTTTGAGACTATCTGACGGTCTACACAGTTGTTTGCAGAGTTCTTCGGAAACATAAACTGATGTTGTATCTTATGTTGCCAGACTGACTAGCACCTGTTGGTTCTGACATCCCATAATTGACCATTTTCTATGAGTCCAAACTCAACGACAAAGTGACTTCAAGATTTACATGATATACATATGGACTAGCTATAGTGTATTAATTGAAGATGTAGTTTCCCTTGGACATGACTAAGTTTATCATCACGGCTTGTACATTGTGTCATCATCAAATGTCGAAAAAGTTGTCTTTTCCAATTTGTAAGGTATAATTATGTACAATATGGGATAAACTTCCAAAATATATCTCACTCAAAGAGGGATTTATCTTCCATTATTTGTCTCTCGTTGTTGCAATACAAAATATGTTAGGGAACCCTGAATTCAAATACCATGCTATTCGTAGTGTTTGCATGAGTTTATAATGAAAAGTTTGTTCCATCAACGTGAGGGGAAATCACCCAGTTTCCACTTATTTTCATATCGATAAGTTTGCTACTTTACAAGAAATTATGATACACGTTGAAAATGCGTGCAGCTTACCACAAGTTCTTATTATTGTGTTTTCCGTTCAAATTCTCAAGTCATTTCATTAGTCACTTTTGATACACACAATTGTAGCTCTCCCTTCACAAGTTTGTGAAACACTGCTGCTTTAAAATTTACTCAATGCGGTATATATCAGAAAGAAATTCGGCTAAACTATTTATAGAAGGTATATTTATTATCAGTTATGCATAAAACCTGTAGCAAACTAAAAAAACTTAATTAAATACATTAAACGAATACAAAATATCAAAGATGATTATACTTTTCATTCTTTATTTAAGGTGTTTTGCAAACTGACATTGCGTTCAGAGACGTGTATGCCTCAACAATGACATTAAAACCAAACTTACCATACTTAAGAGAGAAGGTCATCTATTTTCATCTATACATTCTTTGATAAGAACGATTAAGAAAACCCCAAGCCTTCATAACTGGCCCTGAAAAGTGCAGAAAGTTAAGAATTATTGCAAATGCACACCAAGAAATATTTAAACGTGATTTTTCTTTTGCTGTTTTGGGAAAAAACGATAAATATTTCATTGATCGCGACTTGCAATGAGAACACACGAGTGTGAGGGTTGACATTCAGTGCCGTTTCAGTCAAATCAATTTTTGCAGAGCCAACTGAATTTATTGTGGATGTCTACAGAAGAAAGCTCAAACTTCGCATATTGCTTTTGATTTTTATATATAACGGATGTTAAAAATCACAAACAGGTAAGTGGTGTACACTCCAAAAATGTAATAATCTCCACAAATGTAATATCAACCACAATTGTAATAAAATCAACCACAAATGTAATAAAATAGTCAACCATTAATGTAACAACCCGCAACCACAAATGTAATAAACAAATTAACCATAAATGTAATAAACTTGAACTTGCATATGTGATCATTTGTTTATCAATGCCCTGAGTAAATAATAACTTTAATAAGACTAGTGTAATGTTATTGCATACTTTCCTGAAACTAGGTTTCCTTTCCGAAACACAGAATAGAATACTTTGAGAACACTATCAGAAAACGGCGAGGTACTGATCAAACCGTTAGATAATGGAAGTGGAAAAGCAGTTCTAGACACTGATAATTACATAATAAGGAAGCGTCAAAATAACTCGTCAACCAGTGATACCACACAAAGTTTATGACAGATGACTCCGAACAAATAACAGAGAATATAAAAACCTTATAACAGAAACTTACGACACAAAACATGTTGACGAGAACATATCCTTCAATCTAGTAAAAACAATACGAACACTACCTTGAACACAGTAGAGCAAAATTAGACATCCTGGCATCTCTAGTGAAGGAACAAACTTCAAGTGGGACAACATAGGAATACAGACAATCTATCGATTATTCCACACAATTTATCCACTTAAGACGAATTTGAGGCGATCGATTAAGAAAGTACGGCAATTTTCGAAAAAACGGCGTTAAAGGATCGTAGTGTTATACAGTCTTCCCCACTCTGGAGTTAGAGGACTGCACTGACATTCAGATTACAGCTGTGTCTAGCCATGGCCAATCAGTTCTGTACACAAAATAGGGAAACGTAAAATACACTTTCAAATATGCAAAAAACACTAAACGCAAACAATTAAGAAATGAATAATGTGTGGAGTTGCTTTCCTTATTACATAGATCAATATTTAAGGGCTAATTCCTCAATTGCAACGACAAAATAGATTTATTACATTTATGGTTGATAAGTATTACATTTATGGGTGTTTTTTTATTACATTTATGGTTACCATTTATTACATTTGTGGTTGGTGTTTTTATTACATTTATGGTTGATTTTTGTTACATTTATGGGCGATATTACATTTATGGGTGCATTTTATTACAATTGTGGTTGATATTACATTTGTGGAGGTTACAGATGTTACATTTATGGAGATTATTACATTTATGGAGGTTACAAGTGGGACTTAAACTGGCTATGACTGTAGCCTGACATGAGAAATAAATTCGGTAGAAGCTGACTGCAAAAGAGTAAACTAGTACAGATTTCGAATGATTGATGAAGATAGAATGGTGATACCTACTAGATCTGAGACTTCTCCTAAGGGAGGCGAAGAAAGGATACTTTGCTACCCAGTATTTTATATGATGACATTGCGAAAAACGGTTTTATTGGGTGTCAATGGGTGAAAGCGTACAGACGACGCTAACGCTTTTACGTTTCTGTGGGTTTTTGTTTTTTAAGGAATATTTTAAAAGGAACGGTAAATGGCAAATACCTTGATTTATGGAAATGATAGCTCATTTAACTTTGTGAGCACGAATACAGTTCAAGGGCTCTATGATTCTCTCTTTTAGTTGGTGTATGGTTTTACGGATGAAGATCATATTACATTTAACTTAGGTTATGCTGACAAACACTGCGTGTATGACATGTTAACTGACCAATACTGTACTGTAGCACAAACAACGGACTGTGTGCCCGAAGGTAGATGACCTATTGCCCAAAGCCAGAGGAGCAAATATGTTAACAGTAACATGCCACGATACAGTGAATGATACTTATCGAACAGAAAGAGGAACAGTTTTAAATTGACAAAAACCTACATTCGAACTGATTCTATTAACGTCATTAACAGGTAGAATGCATCTGAGGAACAGATATTCTGACTCTCAAACTTTTACACTATCCCTGTGCTCATTTCGAAGATTATATACAAAATAAAGGTTTAATTTCAACGACTTAATTTTGTAAATATCGGGAATTTCAATTTCTCCCCATACAGATATCGGAGGGATGGCGGCCATTTTGAATTTCAAATATTGGTATTAAAGTATTGGATAATTTTGTTTTTTCTAGTAAAACAGTTTGCACGGTGAGGCCTAGTCTTTATTCTTAATATCGAATGAAACTTTGAAATATTTTTGCATCAGGAAAATTTGAGTGAAAGTTTAAGTCTTTCAATTTCGAGGTACAAACTAACTGAATTCTTATCTAGCTTCCTTTACTTTGTCACCACTTTAAGACACGGTCATTAAAGTTTTCTCTAAAAACAAGAAATCCCGTGGGAATCCTACTTTATCTCTCTTCTTCTGTTGATGATGAATCTATTTAATTATGCAAACTGTGTCCGGATAAAATTCACTGGCATGAATAAGCTCATTTACACAAGCCAACATTTTTCTGAATGATAAAAAAAAATTCTGGAATATTGTGAGAAATTCTGCAAAAGATGTTCTATAATTACAATGAGCTAAACCTGAATAATTCGTCAATCATTTACAGAAACTGTCTTTCAATTACTTTTAACGCTATCACCGACTGCACACGACAATTGAAGAGTTCCGATTGTGAAATTTATAACCTTACAGTTCACTGTTTTTATTGTTAATGTCAGTGCCTGTAACAGAAGTGATAAGAGTCACGTGCTTTACATTGGGAAACGAACACAAACACTATCTATTCGTATGAATACACCTTGGTTGAGCATCATTTTAATAAATATTAATACGGATTTTGTTATTGTAAGCTCATTGCCTTGCTAAAAGTTAGTCTTAGAGTGACAAAGGCAGCTGTAACTTTTTCTTGTTTTCATATTTTGAGAGTAAGTACATTTTCTCTCTGTCTTCCTTGTAAATTATATAGACATTGGGAGAGTTTGCATCGTAAACATAAAGCGTTTTGTAAAATATGTATTGTTACGTTTGACGAATGAATTCCAGTCCAGACTAAGGTTTAATTACTCACATGAAATTGGACGTCACAATTGTTTACTTCACTGACCAGTCTGTACGGTTGTTTGTTCGGATCTGTCAAAGACAATCCAAATGCATAGGCATGCAACCTTCTCAAGTCCTTGATGGAAAGAGCAAATAATGAAGTACGAATGTGATGGAGACCTAAAGGCTTCTGTAACATTTGGCTTGATAAACCTGTACTTAATAAAGAGGTGTCCTGATTAATGAGGTGTCCGTAAGTACAGGTTATATTCACATAATCTTGGGCGACACAATTGTTTAGTTTCCATGTTGTACAATAGAAATTACAACATGAACATTCATAACAAATTTGAAACGTTATAAGTCGATGTCCATTAGTCGTACCTTACCTTACGGCACCATCGTCGTCACAAACTGAGCAATCGACACTAGTAAACAGGAAACAGTAAAATATTGGCCGACAAGCGGGAGATAAAATACTTGTTAAAAGGCAGAGGATAAAAACTGCAACAAGTTAAAACAAATACAGTAAAATACTGACCGACCAGCGGGATATAAAACACTTGCAAATCACAGAGAATAAAAACACACAGACATTTCGGGTGCAACTGACAAACGCTTGCACCCGAAACGTTTGTGTGTTTTTATTTGAAATTATAGCGAAAAAACGTGAAAATTCGGCCATTTTACAAACTTTTTGTCCTCTCCCATTGACCTGTTTTATCTGAAGTGAAATAAGAATTTCTTCTTGTCGGAAAACTGGACCGTACCTAAACCTTGGTAGAAACTGAATTTTTGTATAAAGACATCCTTATTCTGCTCTAAGGTGCTTTGTTCGGTGTATGAACCAGTTACATTTCATGTATCCTAATGCATTAAGCCAAAATGATGGCGCAGGAACAGAAATCGGTAAATGCCGACATATTTGCCACCTTGCCGTGTCATTAATTTTTAAAAGGTAAATTGAAAGAATGAAAAGTTAGTCGCATGCAGGCGCCCTTTAATGAAAGTTGGAGAACAGTGCCTGCACAACAAAGTTTGGAGGGACAGTTTGCAATTGGAGCTTGCGCAGACGACTGAACATGCAGGAGCATGTGACGACATTTCAGAATGTTCGTTGATTGCATATTATTTATAATAGGGAAGGGAGCTCTCAATGCCTAGCGACGTGGAAGCAAATGTTTTGCAAATTTCTCATCTTTAGTTATCTTGAGAGTTCACTTAAAGCAATTGAGCAAACGGTCAGAGAGAGAGAGAGAGAGAGAGAGAGAGAGAGAGAGAGAGAGAGAGAGCAATTTGCATTGAGTTATTACATATTGAACGTGTGGCCTCTATTGAATTTCATACGAATTGAAATTGATCGAGAAAGTGTTGATATTCCAGATATTTCATAACAAAAGGGGTCAGGAGGTCAGAGATATACATTTGACCTATAATCAGTCATTTCCGCTCGGTTATAATTTTTGTTATACCCACAGTCTTCCATACCTTTGACTAGCATATGCTGTATGTGACCTATTGATACTTGCTGTAAAGACGATAGTCTTTTCAAGATGACAATGAATTTCAGTAATTTGCCAGATATATTGTCTGTATCCTGTTTGAACCCCCCTCTTTCTCTATGTACGTAGTTAGAGATAACACATCTGAGTGATAAATCACGTGACGGAACTGGGGTCAGAATGATAAGATGACCTCAGTTGCCGGGGAGTGCTCTTCACTTATACGTTCAAAAAGCTACGTCGATAACTCAACAGTCACCATGTGATAACCACGCCTTAAGAGAAGATTACGACAATTCAGGTCAAGGGTACCAGACAAACTTGTTGGTGGTAAAAAGGACTGACATACACGAGGGCGATAAAGACTTTTCTTGTCTCGCATGGGAAAGTTTACTCTTTGGCCAGGTGGTAATTTTGAAACAAAGTATTGAGTGTTTGGTACAGAGAGGACCCGGGGAATCGTGTTTTTTATTGATTGACCGATGGGAGTGCAACACTATACGTAGGTACAGAGGGTCAGAGGGGAGACGAGGACAGACGGGCGAGAGAAATTTATCAGTAGAACAGCGAGGACCGTTTAAAATACCCTTGAAAGGTAAACTTGCTATGTTCAACCGAATTCTATTTTTTAAAAGCGTGCTTGTGATGCTTATCAATCTTTCATTTTCTTGCTATAATGTCACACAAACACTAAACTGTGATAATAACCAGCTGGTTGCCCAGGACTTGTATATAGAATCAGAAAAATGTTGGAAAATAGGTTGTGTTTATGGGACTTGAGGAAAAAACAAAAGCTGTTGCGCATGCGTCTATCACTTTTTTCATTTCTTTACTTACATTACTTACTTCTTTAATTATTCTGCGCGACAAAAATGTACTGTTTATTATATTCGATTTCAACAACGTATGAAGATAAAAAAACCACATCAAGCTTGTTCAAACTAGTTCTATTTTTTAAAAGCGTGCCAATATTATGCTAATTCATGTTTTGTTCTCTATAACATTTTGTTTTTCAATGGGTTCAATGCCCTCGTTAGAAGGCCCTCATGTGTCCCCACAGGTGCGCTGGCTTGTTTAACAGACGACCTTAACATGAACCGCGACCGACCTTTGCTTCAAGTCGTCAGTGTTTCAATATGGCAAAAGAGTGGCCCGGGTTCTTTTACAGAGGTAGCTATTTTACCGATACCATGTACACGATAGACACGCTGAAGACCGCGCCGATGGAAATATGGGATGTCAGGCCTGACGATGTTATTGTGGTCAACTACGTGAGGTCTGGTACATACTGGCTGACGAAAGCGCTGACCTGCCTCTTCCCAGAGGCGTACGGAATGTTTCCTAGATCGTCGTCGGATGGGAAGTGACTGACACTGTACTGTGAGGCCGAAGGCCGAACCTCGGTACTGTATAAGAATACAGTATTCTTATACAGTACCGAGGTTCGGCCTTCGGCCTCACAGTACAGTGTCAGTCACTTCCCATCCGACGACGATCTAGGAAACATTCCGTACGCCTGACCTGCCTCTTCCCAGACTTGAATTTCGTGCTACCGCAAACTGGAAAAGTTGTCCGTCTAGACCAGCTGTGTGAAGACAACGATGATTTACCAAGTTCGTACAGAGAGATTGCAACAGCAGTGAAGGAATCGCTACACGAAATGAAATCACCTCGGTTACTTGTCTGTCATTTTCCACCCCAGCTGTTTCCAAAGGTGTGGAGGGACGGCCAGAAGAAATGCAGGATCATATACGTCACGAGGAACCCGAAAGATGTCTGCGTCTCCCAGTATCTTCACATGAACACGATACCGGCGCAAAAAATGGACTTGACCTGGGAAGAATGGGTTAAAGCGTTCATAGAAGGCAGGGTGAAACATGGACCATGGTTGGATCATGTGTTAGGATGGAAACGCTATGGTTTGCAGGACAACGTACTTCACGTGACCTTTGAAGATATGAAGAAAGACCTGGAGTCTGTTCTGACCGATATAGCGCTTTTTCTCGGTCAACCGAAGTCAGAGGAGGAACTACGAAACGCTGCAAAGTGTTGTACATTCGATGCCATGAGTCAAGGAGTAGATTTTTACAGAACATACTCCGCGTCCGGGGTTAAAGGTTACTTTTCCAGCACCGGACGACACGCCAGGAAAGGCCGAGTCGGTGATTGGAAGGAACATTTCACCGTGGCACAGAATGAACACTTTGATCAGCAAATAACTGAAAAGGCAAAGCAAGATGGGCTTGAATTCGTATTTGAAATGTAGGCATCAAATTGGAGTGCAAGTATGCCCACCCACACCCACGTTTTCTCAAATTGTGTTTACACAACGATAAAGTGTTGAAACTCTGTCAATTACAGGTAGCTCGGGGTCAGTGAACACACTATATTGATTTATTGATTATGAAATAAAACTGTTATGTATGAAATATTTCAAGCTTAGATACTGTGTCAATATGCACCTGTTTAGCGACAACTTACTTTTTCAATAGAGTAAGTTTTTGATTCAATCCATCATCCAACAGGTATTGCCTAATTACAGGATGAGGTACCCATAACCCGCTACCCACTGGTGCAATGAGGAGTATGCCTTGCCTCATGGGCACAACACTGTGCTAGAATCTTGAACTCATCTGATAGTGAGACCAGCGCCCTAACCACTACCCCACGGTACCTCATTCAAAGAAAACGGTCTATATTTGTTAATTCGCCACTCTAATGTCCGCTATCGGCTATTGTGTGGAGCATGGAACTAAAAATTATGCTATGCGGTTATTGCAACGATCACCGACGCAGAGGGTTGTGGCCCTGACTGAAAAACTCGTGAACAGCTTATAAGGGGAAAAACACCGAAAGTGTGAAACTCTCTGGCTCTGTCATCAACAAATATGAATTTCCCACTGTTTTGAAGATGTAAATTTCCAAGAAAAGGTTGGCATCTTGCTTGTTCAAATTCAAAAATAATTACAAAGTTTAAGCTTTCTAGTTTCGAGCTGGGGGAGGGGGTGGCGGGGTTCAGTAGATTTCGATCTTACAGCGCTATAGTCGAGATTTTTTCTTCAAGGCATTTTCGTGAATTTGCTCTTAAGAACTTGTATTCAGCTGTCATGACATACAGCAGACTTTGTGCGTTTCCACCGATATTTCATAATTTTCCGATTTAAAATGATTGATTTCACTTGTAACATGTTCTGATAAATTTCTCATAATTTTGTTTATCATTCTCGACATGAGTGGCGTCAGTTCAATAATCTTACTGCTCGGTGAAACACTCAAGCGCATAGCAATGATAAATTTTTGCGGCACACTTTTCGAAAAATTCCGATATGACTTTGACTGAAGTATTTTGAGTGAGCTTTTTGTAGTTTTTCTTAGTGGCGAGACTTTCCAATGAAAATTTCGTGGACTGTTTTAGATCTGACGATGACATCACTTTGAAATTAATGCATTGCAACCCACAATGTGACGATGGAATATATATATTCGATGATTTCTTTTCGTGATCTGATTATGTCATAGCCAAATTCACAAAAATAATGGTTTGAACTTCTACATTAAAGCAGTATGTGCCTCGAAAGTAAAAGACTTAAACTTTGGCTCGAACTTTCCTTAAGGAATCTTTCAACCATTGTCTTTCAAAATCAAGAATAAAAGTCAGGGGTCACAGTGCAAATTTTGGTAACAGAGAAACAAATAACCCAAGATTTACCGAATCGAAAATTCAAAATGGCCTACACAAAAAAAACTTTAAAATGAACCCCAATAAATGGTATATCAGAAGAAAATTGTAAAAGTTTGAGAGTCCGAATATCTGTCCTCGAGGCGCGATTAACCTTATTTATGTCATGACGTAAGGGCATAAATTTCAGCGAAGTTTGTCTCTAGTCAATGTAGCATGAGTGAAGTGAACGTGTTATTGTTAGTGTGATCGTGTCGGCCGTGTGATCTCTTAGGCCCATAAGCTGGGCTGGGTGAGAGCTACTCACTGAAGCACGAAGCCATACGGCAAGACAAACATTTGAAATCAGGCAAAAGATGAAAACGGCACATACAAATAAGCCGGGGGAATATTTTCAGAGCCATTTCTGAAAAAAGAAAGAAAAGCCGCCAAAAATGTTTCGGTGTATTGAATTTTGCAGCGCATATGTATAGTTAAGCTGTATTGAATTTTGTAGCATTCTTTGTTCTTTTCTGCCAATACTATCAACAACAACAACAACAACAACAACAACAAAAATTTACTGAGTCTAAATATATTTTTATTTTCCTTCATCATCATCATCATCGGAGACTGAGGACCCTATGTTCACATCAGCGTATGAAGAGAGCGTACGTCAGTAGAGAGTTGTATCGGGTCAAATAATAATAGTGTCCTTTAGCGTTCCTTATGACAACTAGGCCTCCATTACGTTTGAAACAACAACAACAACAACAACACAACAGTTGTGTTCGTTGAATTTTATTGGTCAACAACAACAATACGACTTATAAACATAAACAACAATACAAACAACAACAACCAGATGTCTGGGTACCCTGTGGTAAAAACAGAACATAGGCTGTTTTTTTTTTTTAACATGCACATGTTCGGGTTGGTCTTGCAGTTACAGTCTGGGGAGCAACACATGCTACGCAACAGGGAAATTGAGCTCTAGTACAACAAAACAATAATTGTTGTCTACAAAACTAAATTTCAAACAAATGCTCTATCCCCAATACAGTTCCATCTATCTGACCTCAAGAGGGCGCCGTAAATTCTGGGTGGCAAACCCATACCAAACATACACTATCTCAATATTACACGTGGAAATACACCCTGATGTTGAAAATTATAAAAACTGAAATATAAAACAATCGCCAGTACCTCGCTATAATACGGTATACTCACTTATTTCAGCACAATGTACACTATAGACTAGACTTGCTCCAAGTCTGTGGGCGTATAAATATCAAAACAGATAGGGAATGGAGTGACCAGACTGTCGTGTTGTGGTGGAAGGCTGTTGCATAGATAGTGGAATGACGCTAATGGCCAAGGAAGTAGCTGCTACCGAGAAAAAGCCAAGCATAGGGGCCAGTTTAACTGTATACTCAAACTCAGAACTTGTCAACTCTGTAATAGGCAATTGGGGGGGGGGGGGGGGGAGGGGGGTATGTGTTAAATATCACTGTTCGTTCAAACTGCACAAACACAAAGTTTTTCACCTCACAGACATTCACTACAGTTCCAATTATAATCACAAGTAATCTTCTTTGCTTGATGTCATCGGATAAAAATATTTTTTCGGGGTCATAGAACTTGACACTGACATTAAGGAGTCTTCTGTTATTATGAGGGGGTGGGCTGGGGTCACATTTTTCAAAAACTTGCTTGGGGAGGTTACAATTTTACCATTTTCGACCAGTATCAAAGAGATTTTAAATAAAGTCAAAACAGCTATGCACACATGGATATTTTACATCTAGTGTTAAGCATCTACTTCGATGTTGAAAATGTTGAGGAGCTTCACAGGACTGGGTAACTACAGGGTAACTATATTCACTCGGCCCACTAACTCCTCGGATGTTCCTATTCAAATCAATGCACTGACTTGCACTCACATTGAGGCATGTAATAAATTAATAAATAAGGAAATAACACATAAGCATAATGTGTACAAGTTTCCTAACTTTTATTGGCCCATTCAATCTCTCACACAGTACAGAAATCGAGAGATATATGTGTGACACATATTTATCAGATATGTCTTCCAAGATGAGTATTGACAAAACACATGTAACAAATGTACAGGTTTTGCATTGTTATGTTTTCTATACTATGACATACTAGTACCTTCTCACAATGAATACAAGAGCTAAACCAATGCTGATGATAAATGAAGGCAGTGCAAAACCTTGCTCTATCATCAAAAGTTTTCAAATATTGAAGGACCATTCAGAAATTTTATTCAGAAATTTTGGTGGCAGGTACTAGAAATTTATCTTTGTTTTCTTAGGTCTTCTTATCGCTATTTAAATAGAGAGCTCCCTATGATAGCATACTTCTTCATGACGATATTGGAAATATCTAAAATGGCATGAAGGCGAGCAAAGTTTTATCACTTTAGGTTAAAGACTTTATATCTCATTCATGTCTTTCATGCATGTTTGCAAACTGCTTCTCTGAGACTTTGAATACAGAATGTGCCTCGCGGACGTACCATAATATGTCCACATTCACAAATCTTTAACCCTTTGAGTGCTGTAATTTTTCCAGCCAAAATTTTAGTGCAACATTTTAACAATTTTTATGAATTTTTCTGTAATTTTTATTATTATTTTGGACCAAATGGACACAACATTTCATTGTCTACAGGTTTTCATCAAAAGTTTGGCAAAAATCTGAAAAAAAAATTGACTGGGGTACATTTTATATAGGCAACAAAAGTTGACTTTGACGCTCAAAGGGTTAAGATTCTTTTCTGTTTGCTTTATACACTTGTGGTGACTCATATTTAAACTTGTGGAGTAAATAGAGGTGATCGCGATTTCAGGTTTGTTACTAAATATAGCTGCACACACGTGACTTTCGGACAACACTACCTGAAATTTGGACAAATTTTGTTGTTGCATGCGCGGCTGTTGTTGCAGCTTGTAGTCTGAGCCATCAATTCATACAAAAAAGTGTAACTTTTAGTTGCCATTATAACACTAGCAGGTTTTACTGTCATTGTTTATGCGGGAAATGCGGACAAATATTTATTTATGCATATTAATGAGAGAAAAACATGACGCCATTTGCGATCTGTGCTATTCAGGTTTTCATCATAATTTTTGCAATTCATGAAAAGCAAAAATATAACTTTTTCTAAATGGAGTTAACAAAGGGTTGACAACCATTTTGCACATATTGGTAAATTTTAGGTATTTTTTTCTCTTGTACCACAAAATTTGCTAAGTGATTTTAGCATCAATTGTGAACAAGAATGATTTTAATTCTCCCTGTGGCAGGTTTGAGCTAAAGTTTAAATAAATAAATAGTTCAGTTTATAGGTGTGTGCCACCCTGTGGAAAGACTACTGTTTAAAATGATGTGAGAGTCTCCGAGTAATAAACAAATATGCACGGCAAAGGAAACTGATTACGTTTACAAGGGTGAGGGGGTGGGGGATGGGAGCTGTATTTTAAATATGTGTGCTAATTTGCATACTGCAAATGCTAAGGTTACGGTCAAGGTTCTGCCACGGAAGATGAGTATCAGTGTAATACTAAATCCTCCTTTAAACTTTGTTCTGACATGTTGTCTAAAACCCTGTGTACACTTCAAACACTTCAAGGTACAACAACACCATATCATGTGTCATGATTTCAAATCATGATCTCTTGTATTAACTTGGCAAAAGCGCTGATCGCAAATGACATCATTTTTCTTTCATTAGTATGCAAAAATAAACATTTGTCTGCATTTTCGGCAAGAAGGGGGAAAATAAAACCTGCTGGTGTTGAATGGATACAAAAATTCACCTAATTTACGCATGCAGATGTATTTAGTAACAAAACCTGAAATCGGTGCTATTCTATGGTTTTGTTTGGGGCAGGGATTCGAGTTGAGGTCACATGTAATGAGTTTCTTTTGCCATGCACATATTTCATTACTCACAATTCCATGGCAGAGTCAGAAATATTTTCACTGAATGACGAGCGTTTCTCCCGCATGGTATCTGTTGAAATGTTTCCGAAGGTTTGATCTGTGGCCAAAGCTTGTCCCGCACACGGAACAGATGAACGGCTTTTCTCCCGTGTGCACCCTCTGATGGGCGTTGAGGTTGGACTTGTCGTTGAAACGTTTCCCGCACAAGAGGCACTGGTATGGCTTCTCACCCGTGTGCGTCCTCATGTGGGGGATGAGTCTGTTCTTGGATTTGAATGCCTTCCCACACAAATCACATTGGTACGGGGTCTCTCCAGTGTAAATGTGGAATCTTTGGTGCGCCAATAGGCTTTCCTCACTCTCAAATTTTTCACTACAATCTTTACATTTAAACGGTCTCATATCAGAATTACCGCCTCTGCAGTGTATTTTCATGTGCATTTTCAGCTTATTTCTGTTGTCAAACTCATCTGAACAAATACTACACAAAAATCCTTTCCCTCCTGAAGATCTCTTCTTGTAGGAAGAAGAGTACTGCATTTTGAGTTTTAATTTCCTAGATTTTGGATGTTTTCCTATGAGTCCTTGGCGACTGGATGACTGGAAGTCATGTGATTCCATCTCACTCAGTGATTGGTTCATTGAGACACCGGCAGCTTCTCCATCCTGTGACATAGAGGGCTCTTCACTGCTACACATGTAGATGATCTCATTGTCTGGGTTTTCCTGTTTGATGTACACCTCCCCTACACTGTGACCAGGAACGACCTTGTAAGCACTTTCCGCGGCTTTGGCATCACTGTCGTCACTGCTCCGTGGAACAGAAATACTTTCCACAAAGTTCACATCTTGGTACTGGGGTGAATTTTCACTCTCTACGTCGTGAACTGAAGCAGTGTTTAGCAATTCTGATACTCTCACACAAGTCTGAATTTCCAACCCTTGACTCTTGCAATTCTCGCCCTTCAACATAATCCTCAGTGACCTCAACACTAGCAAAAGTGGCAGATGTGTTCAATTTCTCAGAACTCTTTTTTGTAAGCTTTTCCTTCTTGTACTTCTTGTGATCACAAACTGTTTCTTGGTGTTCTCCTTGTCCAAAGCAACGTCTTTCACTTTGAACAGTTGTAAGATTGGCATCACCGTCATCAGCGTCTTCAGGGTCACCAAATTCCACCATAGAGTATGTTCCGTCGTTGTGGTCGCACACTCGTTCACCGTGTCGTTCTAGGTTCCCTTCGTCAGGTGATGGTAGTTTTGACGTTGTCACTTGGAGTTGAATGGCACCACTGTCACATAGAAAGTTGACGAGTGTGGACTTTTCTGTTGAGTGCAAAATAAAGCAAAGAAACCAGTCAACACAATGCAACACTCCTTTCAATCTTCTGGTAATGTATTACAGTATACACATATTGACTGTCCATGAGGGCAACAGCATACATCTGTACCCCGAGGGGCTGTGAGTCACCCCTAAAAACAGACTGTTTCCCGAGTCTGAAGGCCATGGGAAACAGTTTGTTTTTAAGGGTGACTCACAGGCCTGAGAGGTTAAAAATGTATGCTGGAGCCCTCATGGCCAGTCAATATGTGTTTTATAACACACCTCATTCGTAGTCATGCATAAGAACGTATTATACACAAAACTTGTCGCATGTAATATGTTGGAGTGGTGTGGCAAGAAAAAGTTTTTCTTGACAGCGTTGCAATACCTCTACAAAATGTTTCATGCACATTGATTATTGCTTTCGTCTGTTGCGAGTCTTGGTTGGAAACCAGAGTATTCAGCTCTTCTTTAGAAAGTAGGATCAGTGTTCGCGGTGACTTTTTTCTCCTCGCGTACGGCATACGCATTAGTCTGCTAAAATTGCGTATAGGCTGTATTTGAGTGCGTAATTTCACTTCCGCACTCGATTGATGGAAAAAAAACTGACTACAAAATACAATGTGCCGTTCAATAAACCTACACTACATATTCGGATTGTACGATGTAAGATTATTTTCATGAAAACAGTTTAATGAACAACTTGAACAACTGGGCATTGTTTCAAACATGCTGAAACGTAACAGCACAGGGTATTTTTTGGTAACCGGTGCATCATCATCACGGCTCACGGCTTCACTGTGGCGCTGATCCCCTGTTGTTGTATCGGGACAATATGTCATGGATTCCGACATGGGTTCAACTTCACTGGGCTTCTCTGTTTTCTCCATGTTGGGTTGCCCGGTAGTGTCTTTCGAATGACCCTCTGAATCATTTTTTTCACGGACTCGTAGAGCAAAGTTGAAAGAAAATAGAGTTGTCTGCTTCGACGTGATGCTGCATGTGTGCTTTGATCAAATTTGGGGACAGAAAGACGCGATGAGAGTGCACAGTTGGCATTTAATTTGTTGCAACATTTCTGTCAATCACTCACTTTGTGTCAAAAGTTTCAGAAACTATCGCTCGCTTGAAAATTAGCAACTTAATTTACAGGCACAGCTGACATGATAACGTGCCTTTGAACTACGATGCCGATTTTTCAGACCACGCCCAGAGAATCCGAAACTTTCCACACAAAATGAGTGATTGACAGAAATGTGTTGCAACAAATTTAATGTCAAGCCGGCACTCTTCTCGTCTGGTTGTCGCCTAAGCTCAGTCGTTGGGAAACATTTTACTGTTATCCTTTGCGTATAGAAACGCATAACAATGGAAAAAATGCGTACAGGGTCAATTTCAATGCGTAAATACGCATGATTTTTGCGTAAACGTGAACTCTGAGGATAAACTGAGAAATTTCACTACAATCATTTCGCTCGACCGCAGACGACATCTTTGTTCATATTCCAGTTCGTGCATTCGCAAATGTCGTTTTTGAAGTCAGTTGACATTATTTTTCAGAACTGATGCCTGGCAGGCAACAGTTCTGACAAATGATGCCTGATGACATCATTTATGTGGATCGGCACAATAAGAACGTATCCCATGTGACTACCAATGGACAAATTACAACACAGAGTGTGGATTAGGTGTGATATAATATGTTTGAAGTTTTGACCAGATCATGTATCCAAACATCAGGATTGGTAACTTCCAAAAGCTGACATTCTTATCAGTGTTCTCCACAGCTTAAAAAAAAGATCGGTGGTCGATTTAAATAAAAATGCATGATTTACATTCTTTTTGTTGTGAAAATGTATGATTTTGTACAGTTATAGACAAAAAAATGGACGGAAAACAGAGGGCTGGCCTAGCCCTCAAAATAGCCTTGTGGAGAACGCTATTTGCCATTTTTTCTCAAGTTAGCAATGTACCCTTATGGAAAGACTGTATGAAGCTTTACAAATTATGATTTGATATTTAATCTTTCAAAATTGCTTACGATCCGTTAACAATGTCAGACGTCAAGAAATATTGGTGCCTGACAACTGTTATTTTAATCAAGAATTAAATTTTACCTGTGACCAGGCTGGTAAGGTTGAATTTTTACTGCCACAGTGCCAAATTCACCCATCTTAGGCAATTTGGCTGGCAACAAATTCAAACACTGATGTATTAACAATACACATTTTTTTTCAATATTTAGATCAATGAAAGTCCTGACTTGTTGCTCCTTAAATACACAAACTCAGAGCTAGCATGCCACAGGTATAGACACATATTCTCATGTTGTTGTAGTCAATACCCTGTGTGTTAGTGTTGCAGTAGATATTCCTCCAATAGTGACCTGTTTCCCAGTGAAGGTATGAAAAAGGATGGCTGAAGTACCTTGTAAAATGATGGGAAAGTAAGCTCATTTTTGAGGTAAGAGAGAGAGAGAGAGAGAGAGAGAGAGAGAGAGAGAGAGAGGTGACATATTCACATTGTATTTAAATTTTCATTATCACTTTTTGATTATGGAAAAACAGAATACTTGCATTTATGAACAGAAGACCATGAAAGGTCAAAGGTCAATATTGCAGACTGGCATCCCTAGCTTACCTTTCTCTGAAAGTGTATCACTCCTTAGGTGACTGATCATTTGTTGAGTGATTTTCACAAAGCAGTCACTGAGATGCATTGTCTGATTGTTTCGATGTGCTTCCTCCCAAACATAACTGCAGTCTGCAAAAAGAAAGTGACATAAATTTCAAAACATGTACACTGAAATAATTATCTTGCAGTTTTTGGAGACCTTCAATGGTTTGTTGTAAAAGACCTTAGCTGTTTGTGTCCAATATGTTTTGATCAGAGACACTCCATTGGTGCTTTATACTGACACTTAACTGCTCATCCCAATATCATGTAGACCGGTCCTACTAATTACTGCCCGTTACTGCCCGTCAGGAAATTAACCTTCCAACTACTGTAATCAGTCGCTATCTCAATACCAAAGACCACAAATATTTATAAGAAGCTGTTTTACTCCAAATGCCCGAGCCCTGTCTCACAACTAACATCAATATCTATGATTGGAGCGCTAAGTTCCGACGGGCAGTGACGGGCAGTGTTCGGACATTGAATACAATCAGCATTGCCATCAACGTTTTTGGGGGTCTGGGACGACATTTTGTTTGGTTCTATATAGTGAGTAATGATTTTGATATGAGATATCAACTGATTACAGTAATTGGAAGGTAAATTTCCTGACGGGGAGTGACGGGCAGACTTCGATCGGATATCGTGGCCAGTGGTGATGCATGTACGATCACACGATTAGCATTGCTACTTGTTCGAAAATCAATGTTTTTCGGATCTGAGAATATTATTTCGTTTGTTTTTACAAAGAGTACTGGTCTTCGGTATTAAGATATCGACTGATTACAGTAATTGGAAGGTTAATTTCCTGACGGGCAGTGACGGGCAGCGACGGGCAGTAATTAGTAGGACCCTCCTGTAGACGGGCCACACTTACAATTGATAATCTTGGGTTTTCAGTTTTCTGACTTTATCTTTGCATGTTCATGACAGAACATTAATATCGGGCGGCATTACTTGCTTGCAGGTGATTGCTAGTTATCTTGATTTACATTGCACAACTGAACCATGGACACTGTCGAAATGAACAAGCGATTATCCGCATCAACAATGGCAAAACATCATATTGGAAACGGCCATTCCATACAGCACAGCTATATGTAAGAGAATTAACATTTAATTCTGCATTGGGTCTTGCGCAAGTGAAGTCGGCTTAGTCATGTTATAAGAAAAAGCCCGGGGGGGGGGTTCATGTAAGGGAGTGAAACGTTGTGAAAACATATATGTAGGTGCAGACTCACAAATGGTTGTACTTGCTACCATCCATGGTAAGGACGGTAACTTCGGGTAAAATGTAATGTTGGCTAACAAAGAGTGCATAAAAAGAACAAAACGCAAAATTTAAAATTATACTCAGTGTTCTTCACTCGATTCTTTTGACACTGGTAATATCAAATCTAGTTGATCAAGAACCACAGATTTGAATTGCAATATTAATATCATGCGGAACATAGACGTAAACACAACAACACGACAGACCTTGCAGACTAAAACCCGGAAGTGGACGGTGTTCTCCGGTCGCCGATGATGCACCGTTCTGAGAAAGGGCGACGCCACCTTCACTTGCAAACACTACACTGATTGTTTTTCGAAGCGACAGCGTGATAGGTGATGAAGCAGGCATGTCGACGGCCTCTCCGTTCCCTGGATTAGACGTCGCTCGGAGTTGAAATGACAAAAGCGATCGCAGAGCTTGAGTTGACCTTTGGCGGCTGGGTGAGATGCATGATGGGTATTCCAATGCTGTCGTTGGTGGCGCGCTGCCTACCACTTCATCATCTGCAGCCTGCGACTGCAAGTTGTAGTTCTTTCTCCAGAGATAAAACATGAATATAACTTATTTTTACGAGTAAAGAGATATTGTGTATCGGGTCACGTTTGAATTTGACCTGGTTCAACTGTTTTGTTTTTTTATCTACATTCTCACTGAAGGTGACTTTTTGAGCACGCAGTGATCTGTTATTGCTCATAGTTTTCAAGAAACGGAAAATGGGGACCAGTAAACTTTTGACGTCTGCTTTTTTACACTTTCTCTCGCAGCGAGGAAACAAAAAGAGGGGAGGGGAAACACTGTTTTTAGGACAATTCAAAAGGCTTCCTCTGTGATGCAATGTCACTTATATATAGTTATTCAGCATTGTACATACATCTATACTTCATGTATGTTAAAATGTAGACAAGAATGTACATGTGTGCATACTTACACATGTATATATACCATATATTGCAGACATGTAATATATATATATATATATATATATATATATATATATATATATATATATATATATATATATATATATATATCACTTTTAATTTGCTATCATGTCTATATGTTAGTCGGTATGTAAATACACCTGGAAGCAGACAAAGACAGACAGACAGACAGACAGACAGACAGACAGACAGACAGACACACACACACACACACACACACACACACACACACACATATATATATATATATATATATATATATATATATATATGTGTGTGTGTGTGTGTGTGTGTGTGTGTGTGTGTGTGTGTATGCACGTGTGTGTGTGACATGGGTGTATATAGAATGGTGTAATGGAGAAAGGCTTTGGGGAAATTGTTTAGTTGATGCAAGGAGCACACTACTATACATTTATTAATGAAACAAATTCTCTGTTTTAACTGAGAGAAAAACTTCATGACTCTTGAATGTTTGAATTGCACAGAAACAACACATTAAAACCATATCAAAGGAACAGAATGCGTTATTTATATCACCCATTTCTGTGACACAACTTTCCAGCAATTCACGTTTGGTAACTTTTCCCTGAGAAGTCACTTCAGTTACATGCACAGTAAAATAAACTGCCAGCAATCATCTTGATCACTTGACTCTATCTGCTCTCCAAAAAATACTTTTCTGAGTTCCTAAATTACTGTGTTCTCATCCCTGTCCCTTAGTATGATAAAGAAAGCTCCCTGCAGTGTAGCGGTCTTGGAGTGCGTCCATGGAGTCATAAGCACTAAATAGTGGTTCAAACAAGATTAGTGACATCATCACCACTAATGTACTCTTTTTTTCTGTCAATAATTTGGACAGTCACGACTATTTTCTTCACTCACTACGTGATAATATTCCATATGGCCTTCTGTGTCCATCTTTTCACCATTTCCGTGAAGACAACTTGCCTCAACAGGTGGCTGTGAAATTATCACACTATTACATTCATCTGTACCTGGAATATGTGACACTGTACAATGACTACCAGCATCATCAACAACTTCTCATGATTCTGTCTTTATTACGTTTCTCTCATAGTCAGAGGAGATACTTCCCACTGGAAAAAAATTTCCGTTGGACGCAAGATGCTCAGAATTGAATTTTTCAACCTCCCCAGAATCAAATTCTCCAACTGCCACAGACTCAGTGTCTGTAATTTTTCTGATGTTTGTATTCTGCTGATGTGGGGCAACTTTTGTGTTGTCATTAAGAACTGACAATCCATCTGTTGCTGTTCTGTGTTCATCATAATCAACTTCCGGATCAACTTCCAGTGGATGAGGAAAGTATACCCTTTCCCATCCTGATTCTTGTGTCCCTAATGATTCACTCACACAATCTTCGTTCTGGGAAATTACATTTTCAACCTCAAAATCCACAGTGTCAGCACATCTCTCCTTCATAGAGCACCCATTCGTTTCTTCTTGCGTTGCGCTACTCAAATCTACCATGAGAAATCGACATCGTTCAGATGGGTCTGTTTTCAGGCAAACTTGTTCAGCCAGACACACAAGATTCACTATGTTGACTTTGTCTGCAGAAGAAAATAATACAAATGTTACTGTAACTCCCATTACACGGATTTATGCAAACCACCAGAAAGACAAAAATATGCAAATCAACAAAGTGGTACAGTGGATTGAAATAAATATCGTT